>NW_028233012.1:0-35543 GCF_057557595.1 Rhyacophila brunnea | reverse complement strand
ACATAGGCCGGGATAGGCACAGCAGCGATGATATCATAAGTATTTCTACGATACCAATCGACTTCTAACTCAAGCTTATTATCAAAAATCCCGCTTCAAGTCCTATATCTGCTTGCCGCGATATTTCCCACCTTAGATTGGGGTTTGAGATTGATAATTGGGTAGAGCCTTGGCTTAGATTTTCGCCTGATCCGAAAACAGAATTCTGCCCTGTGCCGATGATAGCGGTTGTAGGATATCGATCAGAAAGTGCTTGATTGCCGAGTATTCCGAAACTTGCTCTACATTTTAAACGATCAAATATCTTGAGATTTTCGATAAATGGTTCGCGTCCTGCATTCCAACCCACACTTGCAGATGGGAAATATCCAGTCCTGTTTTCAGGTGTAAACCTACTTGATTTATCAACACGTAATGATGCTGTAAAAAGATACTTGTCATCTAGAGCATAGTTTGTTCTAAAAAGTATGGACGTGAGTGCCTCATCACTTGCGCCACCGAATACCATTTGTGTTGTATCATTTCCTGAGGACAAATAGAATAATTCATCAGCATCACCAGGGAATCCTTCACGACTGCCACCAAAAAAATCACTTTTGCGCTCTTCGGCTGTATATCCTACGAGTACACCTAAGGTATGACGTTTTCCATTCTCTGAAAAAATTTAAGGTCTGTTCCATATCCAGTTCTTGTCTGGATTGTCAATATTTATACTTAATTGAGATATACCCTTAAGTTGAGATGCGCTCACGCAAATTTTGGTTCAATGGTACGTGTAGTCGCTGAACTAGCAGAATAACCAAAATTGGATCTAAATTTCACGTATTTTAGTAGAGAAAACTCTGCGAACGCGTTGCCTAGGAGTTTAGATTCTCGTTTATGATTATTGGATTTGAAAGCTATATCTGCGGCAGGATTGGCCAATGCAAGACCAAAAAATGTAGGATCAGTGAACTTACCTTCGCTATTGTAAACGGGCAAAACTGACGGCATTCGATACGCTGTTCTTACAGCAGTACCTGGCGCCAATTGTTCCCTAATATGGGCATAAGAAACATTATTACCTAGCGTAAACCATGGTTTAGCTTCATCTCGATATTGAGCCTTGCTGAAGCCCGATTGTAGGACGAACTCTCCAGAATACCTTGTTGATCAAAGTAATTGGTACTAAAGTTATAAGAGACTTGATCATTAGATCCACCTGCCCCAAACTGGATGTTTTTGATAGGAGCGGTACGATATATTTGATCTTGCCAATCAGTACCTGTGCCAATAGAATCTAGGTTTTTGTAGACTTCTTGATTTCTCAGTTGATTGTAGGCTCTGGCAAATTCTTGACCATTAAGTAGCGGTATTTTTTTGACTACTTCCTGCGACCGACATAAGAAGATAAGGTCAACTTCGGTTCTTTGTTTTTGCTACCGTTTTTGGTTGTGATGATAATGACACCATTGGCGCCGCGGCTACCATAGATAGCTGCTGCTGACGCATCTTTTAATACTTCGATACGATCTACATCCTGGGGATTGACAGATGATGCATCAGGGGTGATCATACCATCTATGACATATAATGGATTAGAATTATTGAGCGTACCTGTACCACGTATTCGGATCGTAGCGCCAGCGCCTGGTTGTCCTGATGCAGGTGTTACATAGACTCCAGCGAGCTTTCCTTGTAGTGCTGTTCGATATTAGGTGTGACGACACGTTCTAGGTCTTTACCTTTGATGCTACCGACAGAGCCTGTCAAATCACTTTTTTTCTGTGTTCCATAACCGACGACGACGATTTGATCCAAGAGTTCTGATGACTCAGAAAGCATAATCTTCATAGGCGCATTGGAAGTGCCGAGCAAGGTTTGATCTTCATAACCAGTATAAGAAACCGTTATGCTAGGAATTGATGTGGTAGTCAGAAGGTTAAATTACCATTTTCGTCGGTAATAGTTCCTGCTGGATTTGAAGAAGAGACAACTTCAATCACGCTTGCGCCTATCAAAGGCTCATTGGTATTGGCATCTAGAATTTGGCCAGAGATAAGTATCTGGGCATCCACCATTTTGGCCAAAGTAACATCACAATGATGCCGATAAATTTGATTTGGTTATTGAATTTCATTTGTCAATATATTTTATTATTGTCGCTTAGGTTAGGTAAAGTTATTGTATTTATCGAGCCAACCGCCTTTGAATCCAGCTTTTTTGAGTCCAGCGATGATATATGGATTTTTTGCCCATGGTTTCCCAGATAATGCTAGTCTGATGGTTTTGAATTTGTAATAATATTGGTCCTTGGTCGATGCCGAGATAATCAATATCGTACCAGCCATTCGGGTTTTTTGTGTCTTTGTATGTCAGATTGAATGCATCTTTAAAGCCATATTCTCCGACTGCACTAGGATAATTATTCCAAATATGGGCAAGACATTTTCTGATTCAGATGGTGTGAAAGGGTAGGAGCCGCCTGCTGCCGTCGGGGCTATTGTGCCATCATCTACTATTTGGGTTGTAGCTGCGCCACGAGCTCTATAATCATAAAATTGTCTTTCAGTTCCATCGATAGTAAGTTTTTGGTTTATGGGTCCATCGCAAGCGGTAAGTCCCCAACAATCTGGCTCGTAACCTATGTATTTATTGGGATTGGCTATGCAATAGGCTCGATTTGATAGGGTAGCTTTCTGCGAATTTTCAAAATAATCAGTCCCTGCCGATTTCATTATGCTATCTTGAATATCTCTAAAATCTATCCAAATGTGACTGTATTGATGACCAAAAAGTGGATCAAATTGTACGTTTTTTTGTCCATAGAATGTATCGATAGGGTAGGTTTTACACCATTTTGACCATGAGTTATCTGGAATCGGATGTGTCGGCGAACCCATAGCCATAATGATCAATATCATTGCTTCATTATAACCTCTCCATTCGCTTTCTATAAAGCCTTTCTCAGGATGCCAGCCCATACTCATCTTACCATTGGATTTCATCATCCATTGCCAATCTACGCGTCGATAAAGTTGATCTGCTAAAATTCGTATTTCTTTCTCGATGGTATTGGTTCCGTCAAAGTAAGACATACAACTCAAAATTCCGGCCATCAATAGTCCAGTATCTATCGAAGACAACTCGACCGTTTTGAATCTATATGCATCATCAAGATTGAGAAAATGATAGAAAAAACCTTTATAACCACTGATATTTGTTGCATCAGCGCCTTGTGGCAATGCCCAAAGTGTATGTGAGAGTTTTGAGTACTCTATCTGCACCTTGATCACGGGTGATGTACTGATTTTCGATACCTACAATATAAGAGCTTAATCCAAATCCTGTCGCCGCAATACTTGAGAATGTTAGCGATGGATACCTGTCAGGAATCTGGTAATTAGTTGAATCTGCAAGTTCCCAAAAATAATCAAATGTGCGTTTCTTTAGTTCTTGGGTAGAATATGATCCTGTCGTGTCCTTCGCTAGCCTTTTTTGTCGATTGACATGAAGAGAGTACACATAGTAAAACTGATATTCTGAAGAAAGAATACATAGTATGCTGATTAACAAAGAGAAAGGAAAAAGAGAACGATTCCACTAAAATGAAGTCAATGAAATCGTTCTCTGTTATAAATGAATGTTAGATTTTTACAAATCTTGCTTGAGAAATCAATTGGTTTTTGTCGTTGTATCCCATAATGATATATGAGCCACTGTTGATTTGATTGACATCAAGATATTGAGTCGATGCTTGTTGTTAGCAACTTTGGCGATCGTTTGTCCATAGATATTGATGATTTTTGTTGTCGCAATGTCTTGTGCATTTTCGATTTTCAATACATCTACAACAGGGTTAGGGTTGATCGTCATTCGGTCTATCGAGACATCATTACTACCACTTGGGCCGCCACAATTAGTGTTTTCGATACGTAAATCATCAAATAATAAACGACATCTTGAGTAGGTAATGTGTTGATATCCCAGATAAGAGTTATACGCTTGTATTTGCCCGCAGGATCGATAGGTGTAGGAGATGTTGCAAAATCCATGTCAAATCTTCCCACTCACCTACTTTTGTATTCGTAACAGTATTATCACCTGAACCACCAGGGAATCCAGCGACTAGTGGCGTCTCAACTTTCATCGTGATAGCACCTATTTGTGGTGAAAGAACTTTCATTTTTAATTTTGTGGTCGTACCGAAGTCAATATATGACTCTAAATCCGCAAACATACCTTGCCATACTTGTTCTCCAGATGCTTTTTCGGTAGCTTTACCTACTTTCTCAGTAATATTGATACCTGCTTTCAATGGATTGTCTACAAGTTCGAAAGCACCAGAATTATCAGCAGGGGAAGTATTTCCATGACAATGAAGTGAATGCAGCATCGTCAAAATTCATCAAACATCCATTATAAGGAGCATGTGATAATTTGATATTATCAACAAAATAATCCTCTGCGTCAGTGAGTCGGAACACCAGCATTGAAGAATATGCATACACGTTTGTGATCCTTTCCTGCTTGGCTTGACATATCTTCAGAGATGGTATACCACTCGTTCGCTGTTGTGATAGATGTAAATTTCTCAAATGCAGGAGATGTTCCACCTTCTAATTTAAGTAAGACTGGCACTACTCTAGTTGATAATACTTGTAATTCTAGTTGATTGAAGACATCTAATTTCACACCATCTGGGAAATTAGCACACAATGCACTCCATTCATCACCTTTTTGCTCTTTGTATAAACCTACTTTTAGCGATCCATTTGCTGGTGTCACCTGTGGATTAGAAACAACGGATAACAAGTCAGCACCAGCACCAAATTCATAATTTCTTTGACATTCGAAGTCATCAACTACATTTGTAATGGCAACTGATCCTTCGCAAGGGTCAACTGTAGACTCACTTTGTGACAGATTATCAAAATAATAAACTTTACCTTCTTCTGCTACACTAGCATTAAATATAAGTTTCATGGCCGACCAATCTGTAACTTCCTTAAAATCTTCAAAATTGAATGATAACTTCTCCCACTGACCAGCTGTTGCTACATCTCTTTCTACGCTCTTATTTCCAGCTGACGCACTTTCTAGTTGCATTGTCACAGTTTCAGTGCCCACTGGTGTCCAAACATCTAAATTGTATTGAGGCTTTACAGTAATATCAATTACGCCTGGCGCACTGCTGCTACTGTCGAAAATGGTGATGTACCTTTTGTATATTTTCCTGCTTTGTTGGAAGTATTTAAACCCGTTTTGTCAGGGTTATCGACTACGGCAAACGCACCATGAAGTAAAGCTTGTTGGTCCAATGGTTCCCAAGGTAAAGCGGCAGTCCCAGATTCAAAATTTTCAATATCTTTTGCTACTTTCTCACCCCATTTGAGGTCGTCCATAAAGTAGATATCTCCTGGCAGCGCATCTTCACCACCTGTAAAAAAATATCACTAACTTTTTGTGAGAAGCGAGCGCTTGAGAACCGAAATCAACTGTATAATCTACCCATTTGTTAGCTTCGGTGATCTGCACCCAAACTTCGCTAGCAGGAGATGTGCCACCTTCTAGTTTAGCTAAAAATTTGGAAACTCTAGGAGACCAAATTTTCATGGAGAATTGATTTTTTGTGCTTAGATCAATATTTTCTTGATAATCAACTAAGAAATTATCCCATGGTGCCATAAGAGGATCTTCATATCTGCCTACTGTTTTTGATCCATTGATGCCGTCTGGTGCTGGATTTGCCACTAGCGTAGTTACGTCCCAACCATTGGTGATCGTACCATTTCTCTGACACTCAAAATCATCGATGATATCATTGTTTTTGACAACACCTGCACAAGCTCCCTGACCGACAGCATAAAAATTGTCGTAATGATATACATCTGCACTCGTCTCAACACCTGCATCAAAAAACAAAATCGCCTTTGTAAGATGTTTTGTGTCTTTGACAGATGATAGGTCGATAGTATATTCTTGCCAGACGTTTGCTAATCCTATATTGACAAATTTTTCTACCGGTGGACCTCCTGCTCCTTCCAATTTTACAAGGACTTGCGTCGGTGCACTTGCGTGAATCTGAATTTTAAATTGATTCAATACACTCAAATCAAATGGCGATCCTTTGTCAGCGAGAAGCAAGCTATAAGCATGAGCGCCAGATTTAGTGTATTTAGCACAATTAGCAGAACTATTGACGCTATTCGGTGCTGGATTAGCTACAGGTGCTTCGTAAGTACCATCTAAACCTTGCCATACTAGTTCTGGTGTGGTCTCAAAACGTGTTGAAAACTTCTTTAGCTTCTACACCTCTGATATCATCAAAATAGTAGGTATTCGCCACTGGTGTTGTGAAAGGGTGGAACGCCAAGAGGATCTTGCCAAGATTAGGAACAGCTGCTCCGCCCGATAGGTCTACGCTGTATTCAACCCACGCATTAGCTGTGGTGATCGCAATAAATTTTTCGACTGCGCCATTAGGTCCTTCAAACTTAAGTAAAGCAGTCGTCGGTGCTACTGGGGACCAGATTTTGATTTTCATCAAATTGTAAACTGATAAATCGGCTGTAGCTGAAAGTGTTCCTAGACCAAAACAGAAATCTCCGACGCCATCATTGGTAAATTTACCAACGTTGTCACTTCCATTTACTGCGTCTTTGGCAGGATTTGCGACAGGACCTTCATAAGCGAGACCATTTAATGCGCCCAAGCTACTTTGGATGTGCCTCCTTCGAAGTCTTCATATACAACTTGTGAGTAGATAGCTGTACTCATGCACATGATGCCAGAGTACGAGTGATGATAGTAAATGTTTCATCATTCTAGGTGAATTTTGTGTGTGAGTTAATGAATTGTAATATTCTATCATATCACCACATATACAAAACCATAAATTAAACAATAGTATACTGAAACACTTATCGTCAACCTATCATTTTGAATTTGTGGCACAATGACAATGCAATATTACGAAAATATTCCTGAATTAAATAATTAAATTACTACACCACGACTACGCCATTTTGATAAATGATGTAGTGAAATCGGTATTTTATGAGTAAAATGGACTAGTTTGAGCTATACGCCATTAAAAAAGTAGTTAAAGTTTGGTGAAGGGGGAAATGTCGATATTTTTTGGGATGTTCAGGTAATTGAAAGGAGCTCAATCGTTGTGAATACAATATTTAAGCTACTCTTAATGGATAGATGAGTCCTTGTGCACAATTGTATCTATCTAAAAGTGTTGAAAATTAAGTATTATGGACATTTTTGATACAATTTATTATTTTGACAAATCCCGTCTCATTGACAGTTTTATCGGTGGCCGTGACCTTAAAAAGCCAAAACTTGGATACACCAATATGTAGCTTAAACTTAGGAACGATTGAGAAGTCATTTTGAATTATCCTATCAAATTTCTGCCCCTATCATCTCATTTTGATAGAATTATGAATATAGTTGTGATAGAATACTATATTTATGAATAACAAACGGCAGGAAAATATATTTTGAATTATTTATCAAAATGAACCCATCAGTATATCAGAAATATTAGGTCTTTGATTTTTTAGAAAAGTATCTACTTGTCGTAGGTAGACAGCCTAATTTTATATGTGAGAAAATCTAACACAAAGAAAGATAATGAACAGTTTATGATATTTATAACTTTTCACATCCCAACAAAAAACTCATAAAGATTGGCATCATTTGGTAGGTCGAGCTTTCGGCGAAGACGATATCTTTTGTTCTCAAGTCCACGCACTGAATGTTGAAGATCGGGGCTATATCTTTGGGACGATAAGTTCATTTTGATGAAAGCTGATAGTTTGAGATCAGCTGCAGTGAGTTGTGATAGCTGGTTTTAAGCTTTTGAAAGAATGCTTTGTGTACATCTTCAAATTGGATTCAAACAAGTTTTTATCATCTTGTACTGTCAGATTTTCATTGATTTTTTTCATCATATTCTGAAAATCTTTACCTGTCAATGTATGATCTCCCGTTTTTCTTATCTCTACAAGCTCTGATTTTATGTCATCTAGCAACTCATTTTTTTGCACAAGATGGAGCGTAGCATTGGCCAATTCTTTGCTTTTTAGTAAGTTTTCGGAGTCATCTGTCGTTTTCGACCTCGATTTTGTGTTCGTGGATGATTCTCGTGTTCTCGGCGGCTAAGGCTGATCTTTCATTTTCCAGTTTTTTGTTGTAATATTTATTTATCAAATTATAGAGCCCGAATATCATTAATATATATGTAGCCAGTGCCCATAAACTTAAGTACCAAGGCTGGGCTATTTTGATTGTAAATGTCGTGATTTCTGTGCCTTTGATTTCGAAAGTATATTGGCCCGCAGCGAGATTATTCATGGGGATAAATGGCAAATCTTTCATATCCTGCCATTGATTATCCAATTGCTTGATTCGATACTGAAATCGTGTTTTGGGGCTATATCTAGTCTGATGAAAATATATTTTAAAGCTGTTTTGAGTGTACTTCAATGTGGCCATATTTTCATTATCAAAAACAAACATTCGCCGCTTGAGGAGATGATTCTATCTAAAACTAGCTTTGTTTTTTGTTTATTTTTATTAGAATCTTGCTGCTGTAGTATCACATAACCATCATTGAGTGATAGTACAAATTTGTCATCTTGGAGCATCGAGATATTGTTGTAATCACGCTGTAAGACAAATGGAAATGATATAGTTTTGTCGTGTATTTGGGAAATTAAACTATCATCATAAACTCTAAATATTTGACGATCAGTCAGTTGTCGCATCAAAATTGATGAATTGTGAGTTCTTTTTTGACAAATTTGTCACCATCCAACACATAATGCGCATCTGCATTGAAAACAGCAATTTTCCCACTCGCATCAGTATATAGGTCTACATTATCGGCACTTGGTAGTCCATGTTCTTCTCCATTTTTAGAGACGAGATTACTATGGTAAATTTATCATCAATTGTGAGTTTGTATAGGCCATTATTAGGTCCAGCTACCCAAATGTTGTGGTCGCCATCGAAGACGATTTTATTAGTAGGTTGGCTATAATTATTGATTTTGTGCGAAAACTCCCATCCATTTTTATACTTAAATACGACCAATCAGTATATGTACCTTGGATAATGGCCAACTGATCCGACTTTGGTAAAAAATGAGTATACCATCCTCCTGTGACATCAGAAATCTTTTTGGCAGTGGTGTTTTTCACAAAAAAAGTGCCGTCATTATGCCCACAGAGTATACCATCTTTGACTTTTGTCAAATGCCATATTTGCCCTTGTGTTCCTTTAATAAGCTGAAAATCAGTATTTTGGGATGGATTCTTTTTTTTGTTTTGATTATAGAAGTACAACCCTTGATTTGTTCCCACGTAGAAAATCGAGTCATTTGTTGCGGCACAATACACATTTCCTATTTTGCCACCGACATCCAGAAATTCCATGTATTCGGCCGTCAAATGGACAATGGAAATACCTTTATCCATGCCCACCCAAATATTTTGTTGGTTGTCTTCGTAGAGAGATAAGATTGTATTGTTTTGGAGGCCATTATATGTATTAATTTTGTGTACGAGTACTCCATTTTTAGTAAAGATTAGCATGCCATCACGTATCGTACCCACGACTATATCGCCCTGTGAAGTTCTGATCAATTTATTGACTTGATTATCGATAAAATATTCATTGAAAGCTGGAATCCATGGTCTAATTTCTGAATTCTCTAATATGAAAATACCATGACCGTGGGTTGCAATAAGATAAGAATTATTGTTCTCAAACCCCACAATAGCCGAAACTATCTTATTGTCAAAGAATCCTGTGTCAATTTGTCGGACTTTGTTGTCAGAGTCGATTTCGTAAATACCATTTTGTAGTGACTGTATCAATAGTTTATCACCTGCTTGATACAAGAACATGATACTTCCTGGTAGATCGATTCGAGTAATGATTTTGCCATCAAAGCATAAAAGTACAGCGAATGACTGGAAATAAATCTTGCCTTTGTGGGAGACGATATGCCATATTTCTTCTTTGTTGATGTAGTTTTTTGGTACGAGTGAATTTAAGGAAGTGTAGACATAATTGCCACAAATATCATACATCCAGTAGCCGATTTCGCCATAAGCACCGGTATAAACTCGGTCTTTGTCAGCGCATACAGATCTGACTATCTTATTGGTATTGAGTCGATTGAGTTTCCATTCTACCCCATTGTAGGAGATAAGTCCACTCGTATTTGCAAAATGCATGACGTGGTCACTATCCTGTGTGATCGCCCAGTTTTGATTGTGGGCCTTATACTCTGATGACTTGAAGTTAGTGACGGGCGGTGCATGTTGACTTAATCCAGCAGTGCCGCTGAGCATCAATAAAACTAGCAAATAGTAAAATGCCTTCAAGGGATTAGGGAGTTGTTTGTGAAGACAAAGTAAGTGATGAAAATGCGAAAGTTTTCATTTAGGGTAAAAATCGTTTTTAAAATTGGTGTTCAATTTTCAAAAATAGTAATTTACTCTATTTTTACGACACGTTCTTGGATTTGTTTTACTCCGTTATGAATATGCACTATATATAAACCGGCTGAGAGTTCACGCGCAGGAATAGAGATTGTTTGGTTGCCTCCTTCTACTGAATAATCTGTCGTAACACGTCTACCTGAGGCATCAGTGACATATATAATTGATCTTTCTCCACAGGCAGAATTGACATGAACATTTATAAAATTGGTTATGGGATTAGGATATATTTCAGCAGAGATACATTGATTATATGCTACTTCATCTTCAGCACCTGAGACTAAAGACACCCCGATTTTAACTTCGCTAATACCTGCACATGTTCCTCCATATGTTTCTAGTACAGTTATTAATACATATCTTGCTTCTACGAGAATTAGATTTGGTCCTTCCTCACCTTCATAGATGTTTTCTCCGGATGCTTTGGTTAGTGAAACATTTCCATATGTATTCCATGTTAGTCCATCAAGTGAATAATCTATTGCTATTTCTTTGGCACCGTTATCAAGCGAATTAGGCACGTTATGATTCCAAAAATAACTCTTGCCCAGTGCATATCGGTGGCCTAATGAATACATAAGCCAGTGACTTGATCCACGTGCAGGATTATGAGATATTTTTTTCTCGCATGATACCCAGCCATCATACCATGTTGTATTATGACGATCTAAATAGCACTGCGAATATATAGCATTTTGATTGCATATCATAAAAAATAAAATTAGGCTCAATGCATAAAACCTAGTTTTGATATCCTTCTTATTTATGTGTAGAGTTGTTATCATCTTACTTAATTTCGCTGTTATTATTATCAAATGTCTAAGAAGCCTAGTGGATTTCCAGTGCTTCCTTGCGCATAGAAGTTGTGCAAATTAGGAAGGATGGTATGTAACTCACTCGGTGGAACACCGAACCATAAGGCCAGTTCAGCAAAATATAAATCATTTGCCGTTGTAGGTATAAGCGAACCATTATCTACATCCAGACTACTATCTACAGCAAGGCTAGGGAAAGATCCATAAAATCGATTTCCTCTTACTGGCCCACCGAAAGCAAAGACATTTCCGCCCCAAGCATGATCAGTGCCGTCACCATTAGATGTCAATGTGCGACCGAATTCTGACATGGTAAATGTTACGACATCATTTGTCATGTCTATCTCTTTCAGAGCACTATTAAATGCACCCATCGCCATATCTAATTTCATTAATTCGTAGTTTTGATCATTTAATAAATTGTCATGATGATCCCATCCTCCTACTTCAACGAAGAATATCTGACGCTTGAATCCCAGTTTTTCTCTAGCAGAAATAATGCGCGCTATCATCTTGAAATGATTGGCCATGTAATCATCGGGAAATGAAGTCGTTATTTCAGGTGTTTCTTCCAGGATTTTATTGAATTGTAGGGCTGAATCTAATGATGATTTAAAAAGATTTTTATATGTATTCTTGTATGGATCGTTATAATTATGGCCTAACATTTTGTCAATGGCAGATGTCAATGCTGGGCCACTATTGTACATATCTCCATAGCCATCGAGAGTTTCTGCACCATTGTTATTAACCGAAAACTCCACATTTCTATTACTTTTCTGAAAGATATTACTACCAGCGAATGAAATATTCATCGAAATCTTTTGCTCAACATTAACATCATAAAGCAAATCAGAAATCTTACCAGCCCATCCTTTTATTTGCCTTTCTCCAGGTGAAGCGGTCAACCATTGATTGCTCTGATCGGAATGAGAATACAAACCTAAAGGCAATGGGACAGTACCGTTTTGGTATTGGATCTTGGAAACAGGATTTATGAGAGTGCCTATATTCGTTAACCACGCTGCATCCCCTTGATTGAACATTTGTTGGATATTGGTCATCATAGGATGAAGGCCATATTCCACGCCAGAAATGTTCAGTGGATTGATAGACAAAAGCTGATCTCTTTCGATAGCGAGGTTTGACCTAGTTGTTTGATATTCTGTATATTCCGACTGTCCCCGGGGTACAAGCATATTGAATGAATCGGCGCCACCACCTAGATATACACAGACCAATGCTTTGTAATCCGAAGCCCCACTTATGTGCTGGCCAGTCATAGCGGCTAAATTCTTTAGTTGGAAGATGGAGCTGGCCGAAGTAGATAGTCCTGCACAAACCATACCTGCATTCTTGAGAAAATTTCTTCGTTGTTGTATATATTTGCTCATCTTTTTATCACTTAAATTTATTCAAAATAAAGAATTATTTCTCAACTACATATTCAGGACTAATTAAAGTCAAATAGAGCGCTAGCTTTACTTTTTCTGCAAGACCATTTAGTGTTGGAGGAAATGATACTATGGCTTCCTTTATAACACTTCGAATAAAAGGACTCATATTTCCATTCGTAAATAGCAAATCTATTTTATTTATTAGCACTTCTTCGTCACGTGCAAATGCAAATAGCTCTGCTGCATTACTGAAAGATTTAAAAGATCCTGTTTCCCAATTCTCAGCAACCCCTCGACTTTCCTCACTATCGTAAAAAACATCTGACTTGAGAAGATTAGGATAGTAGATAATGCTCAAGCTGTTTAAAATTTGAAATTCGGGACCTACTAAACCCATATCAGAGATTTCACCATTAGGTGCATAGTCAGGAGTAAAGAAGTTAAAAACACTTGGGGCAGAAAGCGGATGTTGTCCAGTGAGTTCCCCATAATTATTGGAATGGTTGATAAAGATATCCTTAAGAAGCTGCACTCCTAGATTTTTGAAGAATCGACTTTGGCGTATTGTTGGTTCAGATAACTTGCCACCTTCAGGATCACTTAGGGTTTCACAAGATCGTGCTTCAGGATCCATTAAAATAGCCTTTACAACAGCCCTTAGATTTCCTCTGATACCGTTACCGTCATTGATAAACTTGCCGGCTACACGTGCGATATAGGCTGGGCTAGGATTAGACTTGACAAACCGCTGTATCAATTGTCTACTGATGAAAGGCGGACAAGATGGATGATTGAATAACATATCTACAGCATCTTCGATATCTTTGATTCCAGTTTGGCCGTCAGGTATCGTAAGACCATTTAATAAAACTTTGGGGCCTTGCTGGTGCCATTCTTCATACATAATCATAGGGGCAGACATGTCAGATCCATAAATACCTCGGCCAAAATATAAATCTCCCATATCTGGTTGTGCCGCTCCGATCCCTAAGCCAGTGAAAACTTTGGCCAATTCGGCTATATTATCATTGTTATAGGTCTGAATTGGTTTTCCGTCACTATCTATCGCTTTACTTCCATCGAGATTCAACTGAAAGAGCCCTATACTAAATAACTGCATGATTTCACGGGCGAAATTTTGGTCAGGGTGGATGTTTTCTTCAGGTATTTCTCTGGGGTTATTGAGATGACTTAGATAGTATCCCATTGTCGGATTGAGTGCTACATTAAGCAAAAGTTCTCTGTAATTGCCAAAAGCATGTTTTGATAATAAATTATAATAACCCGCCAATGCATCGGCCGATCCAATACTCTCATCAGAGACAACCAATATTTGACTCAATGCAAAAGCCATTCGTTGTCGCAACTGATCTTTGCCATAGACAGTATTATTCCAGTAAGCGTACCTCCAGTGTGTCCAGTTAGGGGTAAAACTTATCTCAGAACTGTCAACACCTTGGCTTAAGTAATAATTTTTTAGATACTCTACATATGCTTCAGCGCTTGCATAATAGTCATGCAGGGGCATGGTAAATTGTTCATCGATCCATGGTTCTAAGCCTTTATCAGCAGCGTAGGCTACTTCATCTTGGTTTGCGCCAAAAGTAGCTTGAGTAAGAAATCTTGCCGCTTCACTTAGTTTACCTTCTAGACCGTTGCCTGAAAGCGTCTTGTCACCAGAAGCTAAAAATGTCCAGTTAGGTCGTTGCTGATTGCTAGATGATGTGACAACAATTCCCCTACTATGTCCAGCACCTATATAGTCTGTGTACGGTTGAGCAATGACGAAAAATGAATAAAAAAGTAAGAAGAAAATTAATCCTAAACCTTTCATATTGTAAGTATTTGAGTGATTAAATATGGGAACGCTTTTGAAAGCTTTGTAAAGTTAATGACTATTTCTGATTCGGCAAAATATGTATTGTGTTAAAACGTAATTTGGGTGGATTCCCCTAATGGAGTACACAAACCTTATAGGTTTTGAAAACCTATAAGGTTTAGAACTTCAAATCATTGGTATAATTATTGTATTACATTAATATGTAATATGTATTTCGTTGTAATAGTGTCATGCATAGTTTATGTAAAATCGTAATATATTGAAAATAGTCTGGTATATAGGCGCTCTTAGCTCGATCATTGTAAGTATACATCTACTTACAAATCAGCTATTTGTAGCATCTCCTCCCAGTGCTGTGACTGTTTTCGCAGGTACTGATACATACACATGTGTAAATCAAAACCTTCAAATGTCATCTCTCAATGCTACGATTTCGGGAGATAATGTGACTAATGGTGACTGGATAACACTAGGAGATGGAAAATTTTCTCCATCAAATAACACTTCTGGACGATTTTCGACTACCACTTACTACACTCCTGGCCCTAATGACCGCCAATTAGGTTTTTATAGGCTGCTTCTTATTGCGGATCCTTCTATGGTTAACCCAAATGAACGTGTACAGGATGAAGTCAAGATCACTTTTACGGCTGCACCACCTATCGTATGTTCTACAAATTTGAGTATTTCTCTCAATGAGGTGTGTATGCAGAAGATAGAAGTGCCCATGCTTGTGCCTAATCCACAACAGCCTTTTAGCTTATACATCCTCACTGTTTATGACAAAAACGGGTTGCCGATACCAAACAATATCGTTACCAAGGCCCACCTAAATCAAGAACTTACCTACAAGCTGGGACACAGTTGTACATCTAATTTTTGCTGGGGCAAACTCACTGTCAAGGATTATTATCCACCTATTTTTAATTGTAAAAATGATACGATTGATTGTATAAAGTCGATTTTGCCTGATAGCTTGGGATGGCCTTTTCCAGCTGCAGCTTATGTAGACACTATCATCAATAGCAATATAATCGTCAAAAACTGGGATGCTTGTAGCGATGTTACGCTTCGATACGTAGATGAAGTGATCGCTGGTAGCTGCTTGACACCTGTAGATCGAAGGATCAAACGTGTGTGGACAGCTACTGACGCTCAGGGCAATACTGGATTTTGCGAAGAGTGGATAGTCATCAATCGTACCAATCTCAATAATATCTCATTCCCTGGGCATTATGATAATATTGTGCATCCAGCTTTCGAGTGTAGTGATACTTTTCCTTCTTTGGCAAATGGACATCCTTCGCCTGTTGTTACTGGTTCACCGTATATAGGTAGTTGTGGACATGTCCAATACAGTTATACTGATATACCATTTGATCTTTGTGGGGATAGTTACAAGATAGTTAGATCATGGTTTGTGATAGATTGGTGTACATCGTTAAGTGTTACTAAAAATCAGTTTATTTACGTGATTGATACCCAAGGGCCTGAGATCACCTGTTTAGATACATTGGCATTAGAAGCGGGAGCCTATGCATGTAGCACGGCCAAGACATTGTTACCTGCTCCCACGGTTGATTTTGATTGCAACGAAACGACTTATACGGTAACATTGCTAAAACAAAATGGAGATTTATTGCCAGGCTATATCACAAAAGAAAACAATGGTTTTTATGTTGATAAATTGGCCATAGGTACTTACCAGCTTGCATACGTAGTTACTGATGAGTGCAATAATACGAGTACTTGCAGTGTCGCTGTGACGGTGGCTGATAAGTTAGCTCCCTATGTCGCCTGTGATCAATTGACGCGAGTTTCTCTTGATAATATGGGGCAAGGTTATGTTTTCGCTACTACTTTTGATGATCATAGTTTTGATAATTGTGGTATCGCTTCATATCGGGTTAGAAGGATGTCAGCCGCTTGTGGTCAAGTACCCGAATGGAGAGAAAGAGCCCTGTTTTGTTGTGACGATATCGGTACTACACAGCGTGTGGCCTTGGAAGTGACGGATATTTATGGCAATAAGAATACTTGCATGGTAGATGTTATAGTTGATGATAAAGACATGCCTATGATTACCTGTCCTCCAGATATATCTATCGAGTGTGATCAATCTTATTCCCTTCAAGACTTACGAGAATATGGAACCGTCCGAACATCGCCTGCTCAGCAACGTGATGTTTTGGTATTTAATGCATATCACAATGGGGTCGTAGGTAGAGATGGATTGGCCAAAGACAATTGTCATGTCCGTATCGACAGCGTTATCAATGAAAGTGTGACCTGCTTCAAAGGTAAGATAGAACGAGTTTTTACAGCGACAGATCGTAATAACAATTCATCATCATGTAAGCAAACGATTACTTTACTAAATCCTGACCCTTTTGATGCTGCAGATATCACACCTCCTGTTAATTTTGTTGGTACTGGTTGTATGGAAACAGAATTGTTGCCTGCGATTACTGGCCAACCTATTTATCGGAATACTGATTGTGCAACGGTAGCTTCCAACTACGAAGACCAGCGATTTTATATAGCAGAAGGAGCCTGTCTCAAGATAATACGTACATGGACGATCATAGACTGGTGCCAATATAAGCAAGTGGGTGATCCTGGCAAATTTGGTCCTTACATTCAGATCATTAAGATACATAATACGGATGCACCACGATTTGTTACACTATGTCAAGATACGACGATATGTAGTTATGACGCCGCATGTTTAGGTGGTCGAGCGACAATCAATCATAGCGCAGAAGATGCTTGTACGAGTGTAGATTTGCTGCAATGGCGATTCGAAGTCGATTTTTT
This sequence comes from Rhyacophila brunnea, assembly GCF_057557595.1. Taxonomy (NCBI): domain Eukaryota; kingdom Metazoa; phylum Arthropoda; class Insecta; order Trichoptera; family Rhyacophilidae; genus Rhyacophila; species Rhyacophila brunnea. Next base: position 18,169 of record NW_028233012.1, on the reverse strand, counting down.
AAATAATGGGACCATAGATACTACCGCAGCTTCATCATCTTTTGATGGATGGATGCCGATGGGTAAACATAAGGTCACTTTTAAGGTCGATGATCAATGTGGAAATCGTGCAGAATGTACTCATTTTGTGACTATCAGAGATTGCAAGGCGCCTTCACCTTATTGCCATGGAGAGTTGTCAACTTCTATTGATGGAGTCAAAGGCAATGCGACAGTTTGGGCGAAAGATTTTGATATTGGAGCTTCGGATAATTGTACATCGACTTCTAATTTGATTTTTACATTTGATGGTGCGATCCCCAATGCTATAAGCATCAATCAGCGTCATTTCTTCAAAGGAAACGGATTACTATCAGATACATCAGCATATGTGGCTGGTCAAGCCCAAGTATGGATACCCGGATCAAAAACATCAGGAAAGTATTTTGACTGTTCGGATCTCATCGATGGTATAGAAAGCATAATCAAACTTTCGGTTTCGGTGAGAGATCAAAATGGCAATCAAGATAGTTGTTCTGTCGATTTGCGATTGACTGATAATGATGATTTTTGTACAGATGTCACTTCCGATGTGTCATTTAGTGGACGATTAGCTACTACAAATGGTATCATACTTAACAATGCTTTGGTTTCTAGTCAGTCAGGAGAGTTGTTATGGACAACGATGGCGGATACCTTTAATGGAAATTATAAATTTGAAAAATTGCCTTTAGATCAGCCATATACGATATCGCCTACTAAAAAGGATGGTGTGATTGATGGCGTTTCAACACTTGATTTGGTAAAAATTCAAAGACATATACTCAATCTCACTCCACTTGACTCTCCCATATAAGTGATTGCAGCAGATGTAAATGGGACTAGATCAGTTACAGCTAGTGATTTGGTGGATTTGCGTAAGCTGATTTTGGGTATAACCGATCGTTTTCCAAAAGATGCGGACCCGTGGACTTTTGTACCGTCATCATATGTATTTGCTGATCCTAAGGTGCCTTATTATTATGACAAATCAATATTTATAGGTTCTCTTGAACGTGAAATGGTCGACCAAAATTTTGTAGCCATCAAACTAGGTGATGTCAATGATTCTGCGACTGGAAGTTTAAATCAAGATAATCTCTTCGCTAGAAAAAAAATCAATACCGCTTTCGTGGAAATGCAATACTGCAAGCCAGACGATCGAACTTTTCGGGGTCAGCACTTACGTCAATAGATGGGCTTCAATTCTTTTTAGATCCTAATCTTGGCAAAAATATGAGTGTGTCCAGCGATTATTTTTCCTGATGTAGAATATTATAATGATGGTAATCGTATGGCTATCAATGCGATATGTGCCAAATCCGTTGATTATGATGGTAAAAAAACCGTTACTGATTATTAAGTTCGAACTTCCTTTGCTGGATCATACTTGCCAATTAAGTGCCCTCGATAACACCGAAATCTATCTTCATGACGAAAGCTATAGCATCGTTTTATTAACAGATGAGTCTATTTCAAAAGCAGAGACTTCCTACAAGATCCTACAAAATCCAGTCTCTGACCGCCTAGAAGTAGAGATCTATCATGGCGATGAAGGTGCTAATATTCGATTTCAAATCATTGATATTTTGGGTAGGGTGGTGTCTGATAATAGTCATAAGATTTTACAATCTGGTACATCTTCGTGGGCTACTACATTACCCGTTGATCTTTCTTCTAGCCACTATACTATTTGCGTGTTTTCAATTCTACAAATCCATAGCTACACTTCCATTTATTACTATCAAAGATTAAGGGATAATCCCTAGATTTTTAGATAATAGTATTTGAAACTACTGAATTCACTTATTTTCATAAAAAAAAATTAAAAAACTTTAAATCCTTTGATTTTGGTTTAATCTATTGGTCAAAAACTTCTTATACATTATTGAATTACTTTAATATGTTGTGCTTAATTGCTTAGGTTATTTCACTTGGTATTTTTTTGGTCTAAAATTTGGTCTTGGGTACGATGTGGAGGAAAGGTATATCCGAACACCAAAGGGGTAAGTATGCGATTCCAAAGCCAAAATATTGTAAAACACATTAACCGATAGAAAGCTTTCACCAGAGAGCATGAAATCATCCAGAATTTTTATTTACGCAATTACGAATTTTTACAAAATGCATCAATCGATGAAGAGACCATTACAGAATCCAATTTTAACCTACGTGCTATGACGAGGTTAAAAACTTTCACTATCGCCATGCTGAGTATGGTGTTGTGGATAAATGTATCTCAGGCGCAGACTACTTACACACAGTCTGAATGTCATTGTCTAAACAAATGCCACTACTGCCATTAACGGACAGTACCGAGATACTATCATCATCCGAACAGGAATACCTGGGCAGACTTGGCGCTTGTTGAATCATTGGATTTTACAATCCACAATCGCCTGCACCTCCTGCGTCGCCTATTTTGTATTTCAATAATACTTTAATACCTGAAGTCCCAGCGGGATCTGGTAATTATCGTTTGATTGGAAAACGTGTCTCAGGGCAAAGTTGGGAGCTTATTATTATCTAATAGTGCTACAGGTCAATTACAACCTATGGCTTCTCAGAGACAATGTGCTTATCCTTCACTTTCTGCTACATCTATAATGGGTGATACCGAAGTTTGTGCTGGTGGTGGAGAAACGTATAGTATTCCAGCTAATGCAAATCTATCTAACATTTCGTGGTCTGTTGTCGGAGGATCAATCGTTTCGGGTACAACAGGTAATTCTATCAATGTAAGATGGGGCACTACTCCAGGAAACTATCAGGTCAAAGTGACAGGTACTCTTCGTTCATATCCGGGTCAAGCTACTCCGTGCCCATTTGAATCTGCCAAAACCGTGTCTATTGTTGACATAAGTAGAGCAACTCAGATAGTTGGCGATTTTGGTAATTGTATCGGTGATGTTGAAGAATATAGCCTTGTGGCTAAATCATTTTTAAGAGGGGCATCTACAAATCGCTGCGGAAATGCATCGAAAGTCTGTTGGTCAGTTTGGAAAAATGCGGCAGGAACAATTGCAGCACCAGAGGTTTTGATCTCTGATAAAATTGGAGACCTTAGTACTAAACAGATAATTTGGCCTAGTACGGCTGGCACTTATTATATTTATGTTGAAGGTGAATATAGACCTACTTCTACATCACCTAACTGGTGCACTTTCACTACGGTAAAGCAAGTAGATATTGTGAATGAAGGAAGTATAGCATTAGCATGTGCTGGGGAAGTTAACTTATCACTAAATCCTAGCTGTGAGCTTACATTCTCACCTAGTCAGTTTTTGACAGCTCAACCTTTTCCTAATTCTTCATACAATATCATTATTAGAGATTTAGAGGCTGATACAATTGTTCCTAACGGGACTATAGGATTCAAATATCTTGGAAAAAAATTAGAAGTAATGGTTCAGCATGAGTGCAGTGGCAATGCTTGCTGGGGTTATACAACTGTTGAAGATAAATCAATACCTACGCTCGAATGTCCCGCTGCAAAGGAAGTAGAATGTCAAGATGTAAATAATATGGCTGTGACGGGTTTTCCTATCATGCCATTAGGAGTAGAAATCATTCCTATCGCCGGTAGACCCAATCATTGGATAGTAAAAAATTATGACAAATGCTCTGACCTAACGATGAGTTTTACGGAGACATCGGTAAAATATTGTTCAGGTCTTTACAGCTCTATTATTACTCGAGTATGGCAGATCGTGGACGGTACTGGTAACATCTCTACATGTACTCAGACGATCAATGTTATCAGAGCTGATGTAGATGACATAGAGTTTCCAGGTAATTGGGATACGGCTACAGGTCCAAATGCTACATTAGAAGCATGCTCAGGTTTTCCTGTAATTCCTAATAATCCTAATGATCCTAATAGTCCTAACGAGGGTCATCCAGATCCATCATTCACAGGTGTGCCTTTGGGGACTTTATGCCTTAATGCTTCTGTATCATTTACAGATGCTGAGATTCCTATCTGTGGTGATTATGCATACAAGATTGTTAGAAAGTGGAAAGTAGTTGATCATTGTGCTGTTCCGGCGGTAGTAATTACTAAAAATCAATTGATTACAATCATGGACACGAGAGCTCCTATTGTAGTTTGCAAAACGACAACCGACACTATTTCATCTGAGCAGCATTTGTGTGGTGGCGATTATATTGTTCCAGCACCTATCGTTAGAGATACTTGTGGAACCACGACATGGACGGTAGATTTCTTGTTAGCTGGTAGTACTACAGACTATGTAGCTGAAAGTGGGATCACGAAAGTAGGAACAATAGGCGGTAAAGTTGTTGTCAATAATTTGCCAGCAGGATTAAAGGAAATCAGATATACAGTTACCGACGAATGTGGCAATTTTACATATTGCTATAGTAAAGTATTTGTAGAAGATCAAATAGCGCCGACACCGGTATGTGATCGAAATTCTATCATTGCTATAGGCAGCAGTGGCATCGGTATCGCAGGTGTAGAAACGCTTGATGGTGGCTCACATGACAACTGTATGCTCGATTGTCTCAAAATGCGCAAAATGGGTACAACGATTCCTACATGGGAATCACTACCTAAAAATAATACATTAGAATTTAATTGTTCTGAAGTAGGTAAAGTAATCATCGTCGAATTAGGCGCTTGGGATAAGAATGGTAATTTCAACTCGTGTATGGCAGAAGTCAGAGTTCAAGATAATTTCGGTCCTTCGATTACGAAACTTACTGATAGAACAGTGCTTTGTACTGTAAATGTGACTGATCTAAGTCAGTTTGGTACGCCTACTGCATCAGATAATTGTGGAGCAACGATTACAGAAGAGACACCAGTGCGCAACTTGAATGGTTGCGGAGTAGGAACGATCACACGTAAATTTACTGCTAAAGATACTGACGGCAATGTAGCTACTTCCACACAAGTTATTACAGTCACTAATGCTAATTTGTTTGATATTAACGATATCAATTGGCCAGATACATACAACTCTTCTACGACATGTTTTCCTAATATAGAACCAGATCGATTGCCTAAAGCGAATGGCTATCCACAATTCCTTAGAGACACAGCGTGTTCTCAATTAGTGATGGCTTACGAAGATGTAGTTTTCAAATTTCAGGATAATGTATGTGTCAAAGTACTTCGTACGTGGACAGTAATCGATTGGTGTCAAACCAGTATTGCAAATCCGAATGCAGGTGTTTATAAAAATACGCAATTGATCATGTTGACAAACACTAATAAGCCTGATATTCTTAAAGGATGTCGACAGAGCGATATTGTTATCACCCAAGGACTTGACTGTGGCGCAAATGTCAAAATCACAGCTACAGCAAAAGATGATTGTACAGACTCGCTCGCTTTAGTTTGGACTTACAGCATTCTTAATGTTACTAGCAATTCATTAGTAGTGACAAATGGTCAAGGTGCAGTGCTAGATCGTAATTTACCATCTGGTTCATACAGAGTTACTTGGACAGTGACTGATGGCTGTAAAAATTCATCTACTTGTAGTGCGCCATTTACAATTACAGATACTAAGAAGCCTACTCCAGTTTGTAGAGAAGAGTTAGTAACTGTTCTAATGCCTTCTACTAAATCAGTCAACATATGGGCATCTGATTTCTTGAAAGAGGGCGTTGATAACTGTTCTGCAAAAGATAAAATTGTGGCTTCGTTCTCAGGTACGAATCGTGCAGCTATTTCTAAGACGTATAATTGTGATTCATTAGCAGGTGCTTCTGCAAAAGACTTCTCTATCAAAGTCTATGCGATAGACGAAGCAGGAAACAGTGATTATTGCACAGTGACTCTGCGTGTTCAAGCGAATGGAAATACATGCAATACGATTCAATCTATATCATTACGTGGTAACATTTATAATGAAATAGCTGAAGAAGTTAAAGACGTAACAGTTACGCTTCTTTCTGATCAAGTTGAATTTCCAAAAGTAGCTATGACGGCAGATGATGGTATCTTCTCATTTGATGAGTTACCGATGTACGAGTCCTATGATGTTGCGCCTATCAAAAATGATAATCCTTTGAATGGTGTTACTACCCTTGATTTAGTTATGATCCAAAGGCATATATTAGGCTTGACTAGACTAGAATCTCCTTACAAATTGATAGCAGCAGACATTAATAACTCTGAGAAAATCAGTGCAGCTGACTTGGTTGAGCTTCGCAAGTTGATCTTAGGTACAATCACTGAGTTTAGCGCTAATCAAAGCTGGAGATTTGTAGACGAAGCGTCGACTTTTGCAGACGCGAACAATCCATGGCCTTTAACTGAGCGTATAGCAATGGTAGACCTAGACCACAATGTGGCAGGCTTAGATTTCAAAGCGATCAAAATAGGTGATGTAAACCAATCCGCTAAAGCGAATGCTAAATCTGATGATAAAACATCAAATAGAACGGCAACTAGTCTATCTACTGATCTACACTCAGCTAAGACAGGAGAGATAGTCGAGACTTACATCTATGCTGATGATATCAAAGGACTTTTAGGCTTGCAATTAGGATTGAGTTTTGATACTAAGAAAGTAGAACTTATCGATGTCGTTTCTGAAGGTATTACTCTAGATAATGATAATCTTGGATATAATTTTGTCAAAGATGGTAAATTATTTATCAGCTGGTCGACAAATGAAAAGCTCGATGCAAATGGTAGATTGATAAAATTAAGATTTAAAGCATTACAAACGATTAGTAATGAGACAATCTTCAGAGTGGATCAATCAAGAATGCAACCAGAACTTTACACAATGGAAGGCAAGGATATTCAGATACATGCAGTTGCTATCCAATCAAATAGAACATTTGATAAAGAGCAATTCGATTTGTTCCAAAACATACCAAATCCTTTCAATACGATAACTCAGATTGGCTTTACATTGCCATCTGCTGATGATGTCAAACTTACTGTATATGATATCAACGGGAAGATGCTTTATACAACCGGAGGCAAGTATTCAAAAGGCTACAACACTATTTCACTTGACATCAATAATCTGACGTCAAATGGAGTCATGTACTATCAACTAGAAACGGTATCTCATTCTGCAACACGTAAAATGATTGTAATCAAATAAATATAGCATTTCGCTTACATCGATGGACTAGACGAAAAGAAGTCGATGTAAGCCTTACACTATATCTAGCAAACACAAGTATCATGAAATCCAATAGAATTATTAAATTTATAAACTTTTCTACAATGAAGAAACCCAATTTTACACACATGATTTTCTCAGTCCTCGGATTAGGGAAAGCGAAAACAATATGGGCATTCTCTATTTTATTAACCATCTCACTCATTTCAGTTAATCAGGCAAACGCACAAGTAGATTGTAATAGTATCTTGGGTTGTGGCAATCAAGTCAATATTTCTATGGACGACGATTGTGATATCCTAATAGATCCAGACATGATCTTGCGTGACCAAGTTTATGCCAATGAATACTACGACGTCGAAGCTAAATTTAACGGGGTTCCTATCCAGTCAATACAAGCTGGTACATTCCAAGGAAAACCAATCAAAAGGCCTAGGATTACAAGAGCTTTAGTTGGCAAAACCATTGAAGTTAAGGTGATTCTTCGTGGATGTAGTAACTCTTGTTGGGGTTCAGCATTGATTGAAGATAAGTTAGCACCAGAACCAACATCGTGTCCATGTGTCGAGCGAATCGACAACTTCACAGGCACTATCAAGGGAAATGGACCTATTTATGCAAGACCGATTTCATCTTTTTGTAATAATGACCCAGGTACTTTTCAGGAAAATTCTGATTTTATCGTATTTCAATTTGCAATATCTGAAAATGGACAAGTTGATATAAATATGGGTAATACGCCTGCGGGCTTACCAAATCCCACATTTACTTTGTATCAAGGTAATTTCAATGGAAACTTGCCTTGTGCAAATAAAATTACAAATAACACTCAGGGTACTTCTCTAGCACTTTTGAGTGGCACTAATTATTTTCTTGTAGTGGCTGTCAGAGACGGTATCTTTGATATACCAGTAAATGTAGCTATCGAGCACAGAACTGGCCATATTCTGCCAAATGCACAAGCTTCAGTTTGTTCTATGAAATGCAGTGGTGAAGCAGCTTTGTTAGCTCAGACTGTTGCAAATGCTACAAGCAAGCCTGTTTTTGCAGACAATTGTACCACTGTTACATTGACTAAATCTGATGTGACTGAGTCATTGGGATGTGAAAGTAGATTTTCAAAAATAATCAAGCGATCTTGGATTGCTACTGACGCTTATGGCAATAAATCAGAGCCTAAAATTCAGCTGTTTTATATCGAAAGAATCAAATTATCGGAAGTTAATTGTCCGGCTAATATTGATGAAAAATGTTCTGATTATCCTAAGTTAGCTTCAGGAGCACCAGATCCAGCCTATACAGGATACCCTACTAATCTTAGTTGTCAAAACATTCAAGTGTACTACGAAGATATTGTATTCCCTTTATGCGGTAATGGTGTCAAAGTAGTTCGTCAGTGGAATATCATAGACTGGTGTTCTGGTGATGATAAAATTTGTACTCAGTCTATCAAGTATGCTGATGAACAAGGTCCAGCAGTGACTTGTCCAGCGGATATCACCACACAATCAGGCCCGACTCCTAGACCAGCAGCTGTGATAGAGGTGAATGCTTCAAGATGCACTGCAAATTGGCCTATAATACCTCCAATTGCCGTTTTTGATTGTTCAAAGTGACATGGGAAGTGGCTTTCAAAAAAGCAGATGCAAATGGCAATCCTCCTCTAGGAGCAGCTTTTGTTAAAATAGATGGAAATACAAAAGTTACTGGTACTAAGCCTGCTTTTGCAGCTACTATCAGCCAGATAGCAAGACCATTTATGCTCGAAGGACTTCCTCTAGGTCGTACTTGGTTGAAATATACAGTAACGGACGAATGCGGTAATAGCACTGATTGCTTCACTGAAGTTGATGTAGTAGACCGTACTTCGCCAACAGCTATATGCGACGGAACAACTGCAGTATCAATTGATGACAATGGTTTTGCAGAAGTTTTTGCTGAGTCAATTGATGACTATAGTACTGACAATTGTGGTGTTGTGAAATACGAAATCAAACGTAACACACCTGCTTGTCCAGGATTTGCTTCTAATACATCATTTGGTCCTAGTATCAAAGTATGTTGCAAAGATTATACAGGTTATACAGGTACTCTGTCCGTGACATTAAGAGTTTATGATGCGGCTGGCAATTTCAATGATTGTGAGACAACGATAAATGTACAATTAAAGCGCGCTCCAGCGGTGAGATGTCCTGATCCTAAGACGATAAATTGTAGCGATCCAAAACTACTTGCTTGGGCTTCTGGTACACAAGCATTTGATACAGTATTCTTCGGTAGACCGACATTAACAGGAATCTGTGTGACAAATGGCTTATTCTCAAGTAGAATTAAGGCAGATAATCGAAATGTAAAATGTGGTACAGGTACGATAGTAAGAGAATGGAAATTGATATCTAATCCTGCTCTTACCTGTGATCAAATTATTACAGTAACTGCGCCTTCTTTTAGTAGCTCAAATGTAGTTTTCCCTAGTGAGATAAATTGCCAAGTTGTGATCTAAATGCAGCAACCCCTGAGGCTTTAAATAGCAAACCTATAATAGGCAGTACTGCTTGTAGAGATTTAGGGTGTTTCATTTACAGATCAATTGTTTTATGATGCTCCCGAAGCATGCGTAAAGATAGTTCGTACTTGGAAAGTAATTGATTGGTGTACATACCAAAATAGTGGTTTGGTAATCGAAGGTATCCAAAAGATATTACTGGTAGGTACTACTGGTCCATCATTTGCTGATTGTAGAAATATTACTGTGGATACAGATAATAATACTTGCGACAAAGAAGTGACTATTTCAGCCACAGCTACAGATGCATGTACTGATCAGGAGGATATGAAATATACTTGGAAACTTGATATCAATAAAGATGGAACTTTCAATGCGAACGGTATAGGCAACAGATTTACTAGAACATTAGCTGTCGGTACACATAGCGTTACTTTTACGGCAGAGAATCGTTGTGGAGTGACAAAAGAGTGCAAGTATGATATCATCGTTCGTTCTAATAAAAAACCTACACCGATCTGTTTGAGAGAAGTGGTCTGGGTACTTGATCCATCTGGAACTACAGAAGTATGGGCGGCAGATTTTAACTTAAAAAGTGAAGGATCATGTGGATCTACTGGCAATCTAAAATATAGTTTTGATGCTGCAGGATTACAGAGAGCCAAGAGTTTTACTTGTGCGGACATTCCTAATGGTCAAGTAGCTCGTATACCATTGAAAATGTATGTTACTGATAGTTTTGGTAATAGCGAGTTTTGTGATGTTATTTTGATACTTCAAGACTCTCCACTGAATAACAAATGTACAGATGTAGCTGGATTGTTACCTAAAGTAGCAGGACGAATAGCTACAGAAGATGAGAAAGGCTTAAGTGAAGTGGAAGTAAAGTTGACAAATATGCAATCATCAGCTGAATTGACAGCTACGACTGCTACATTAGGTAGTTACCAGTTTGATGGTGTTGACGTTTTTGATCCTAAAACGATAGGAGCAGGCAATAATACTAATCATCTTAATGGTGTGTCGACGCTTGATTTAGTAATGATACAGCGACATATTTTAGGTATTGCTAAATTGAACTCACCATACAAGTTACTTGCGGCTGATATCAATAATTCCCAAAGTGTAACTGCGAGTGATCTAGTAAATCTTCGCAAATTAATCTTAGGAATTACGGTAGACTTCGAGAACAATACTTCATGGAGATTTGTACCGCAAAATTATGTTTTTGAAGATGTGAACAATCCTTATGACTTCCCTTCAAGGATAAATATAGATTCTTTGTTTGAAGATAAAAACAATGTCAACTTCACTGCTGTCAAAGTAGGTGATGTCAACGGTAGTGTCGTTGCAAATGTGCAAGATAATAACACCAGTTCTCGTACAAAAAATGCTTTGATTACGCTGACGCCACAATCTTATAATGCAGGTGAAGATGTCAGAATAGCTATAAGAGCTGGAAGTATAATGGAAGTGATAGGTGGACAGATGGCATTTGATTTTGATGCAGAAGCATTGACATTGAGTAATATAGAATCAGGGAAGTTCTTGGTTCAGACTAGCCAATATGTTGGTAAGAACGGAAAGATTCGTATGAGTCTTGATGCCGCAAATGGGGTGAAAATAAATGCCGATGATGTATTATTTACATTAGTATTCCACTCACATTTATCAGGAACGACAGATCTTAATATCGACCTTGGCTCTATCAAATCTGAAGTTTATAATGCCAATGCTGAAGCAATGGAATTAGATCTACAGACACGTAGCCAAGGAGAGATAAGTGGCAAAAATAACTTGTTCCAAAATGAGCCTAACCCATTCAGTGAGTTTACTAAAATAGCTTTCGAATTGCAAAAGGCAGGAAATGCCCAAGTGAGCATCCTAGATGTGAATGGTAAAGTTGTATTCAAAATGAATGACTCATTCCATAAGGGATACAATGTAGTCCAAGTGCATGCTTCACAATTGCAAACGTCTGGTGTATATTACTATCAGATTGATGCAGAAGGATTTAGCGCAACACGCAAGATGATTATGATAAAGTAATGTGTTTATAAATGATTCTGGGATTTCACAGCCGAGTATGACAACATACTCGGCTTTTTTTTGATTTAACAATTAACAATTCAACAATTACTTAAATGAAAGCTTGGACAGTACCTGAACACATTCATCCTCTCACCCTTTCCATCAAAGAATTACCTGGTGGCAAACCGATGGTTAAACTGAAAGCTTCCGCACTCAATCACCGTGATGTTTGGATTACCAAAGGCTTATACCCTGGCATTATTCCTGGTGCAATTATGGGTTCTGATGGTGCTGGTATGTATGGGGACAGAGAAGTTATCATTTTTCCAAGTGTAGAGTGGGGAGATACTCAGAAAGCACAAAATGATAAATTCAGAGTACTAGGCGTGCCCGATGATGGCACATTTGCTGATTTTATAACCATCGACGGAGCTTATATATTTGATAAACCAAGCCATCTTTCGATGCTAGAAGCAGCTGCCCTGCCATTAGCAGGATTGACAGCCTATAGGGCATTATTTAGTAGGGCAGCGGCTCGGATAGAAGAGAAAGTATTGATTACTGGTGTGGGTGGGGGTGTAGCTTTATTTGCAATGCAATTTGCGATCCATGCTGGATGCGAAGTTTATGTCACATCAAGCAGCGAGGAGAAGTTGCAAAAAGCCAAAGAATTAGGTGCTAAAGGTGGATATCTTTATACTGACAATGACTGGGCTAAGCATCTGCAAAAAGATATAGAAGGAGTGGACATAGTGATAGACGGAGCTTGTGGTGTTGGCTTTAATGATTTGATCAAGGCAGTGTCGCCTGGGGGACGAATTGTATTTTATGGAGCGACACGAGGCAATGTTCCTGATTTCAATGCGCGGGTTGTTTTCTGGAAACAACTCAGCATCTTGGGCACTACGATGGGTTCATCAGATGATTTCAAAAAAATGCTTAATTTTGTTTCACAACATGCTATCGTTCCTCACATTGATAAGATATTTCGATTTGATGAATTGCCACAGGCCTTAGCTTATATGGATGCTGGACATCAGTTTGGAAAGATTGTATTGGATCATGGATAATTTGATGACACTTTACCGAGCAAAATTAGATTTTATTCTCCCTAACCAACTTCAGTACCCTTGCCAAATTTTATAATATTGTCTGCCGTGCTATCTTTGACCCCTGAAAGAGAATCCCTTGCTGTTGATATTAAGGTAAAGCATAAATTAATTAGCAATTTCTTATGTCTGAATAAACTTCCAAAATATAATATGATTCTAATTCAGCTTTTCGCTAAAATTAAGACAATTTTATTGTTGGTACTTTTGATTTGTTATGAAGATCACGAATCATATGGTCAATCCACTTCTGAAGCAATGTCTACGGCAATCACTCAATTGTTGGATCAGCCATTTTATAGAAGTGCACACATCGGAGTTGCAGTAAGAGATATTACCACAAATGAGCTGCTGGCTGGGATCAACGATCAGAAATTATATATTCCTGCTTCTACGCTAAAACTCATCACCAATTTTGCTGCACGTGAATTATTGGGTCCTGAATATACTTTTACTACGCGCATCACACATGATGGATATGTAGATACCGTTGGAAACCTGCATGGCAATATCTACATCGAAGGTAGTGGTGATCCGACGCTAGGATCTAATCGAATACCAGGCGTGATGGACTTTGGTGAACTCATTTCGAAAATCAAATTTGATATCATATCTTTCGGTATCAAAACTATAAAAGGAAATATTATCGCTGATCAATCTGTTTTTGATTCATATCCTATATCACAATCATGGCAGTGGAATGACCTCGGCAATTATTATGCTGCAGGCGCTTGGGGAATCAATGTTCATGAAAATGATTATGCTATTTACTTTTATAGAGATGGATCAGTAGGTAGCCAAACACGTCTTGATTATTGGGATCCATATATTCCTAACCTTGAGATCGAAAATGAAGTGACGATTGACAGTTCTGGTGCTGATGATAAAGCATATATTTATGGAGGTCCATATACTTACGAAAAACGAATAGTCGGAACCATTCCGCAAGGCAAAGGTCTCTATAAAGTCAAAGGATCGTTACCTGATCCACCACTTTTTATGGCTTATCGATTGTCAAAAATGTTCGAAACATATGGAGAAGAACCATCAAACTATAAATCACAGCGATATCGAGATTATAACAAAGTGTCGCGCATATTTATCGCAAGTTATGCATCTCCGACGGTTGAGACTATCATCAAATATGCCAATGATCGATCCATAAATCTATATAGCGAAGCACTACTCAAAACCATGGGTAAAGTGAATCGAGGCAATGGGTCTGATGTTGATGGTATAATGGAAATACGAAAATTTATATCACGATTGGGACTTGATAATCGGGCAATACACATGGAAGATGGTTGTGGTCTTTCCACAAGAAATCTTATAAGTCCAGGATTGATGACTGAATTTCTCAGACAGATGGCTATTCGAGAAGACATTACTAAGTTTACTAAAGTGATGCCGATGGCTGGATATGATGGAACGGTAAGGTCATTGCTTCAGAATTCTCCAGCTAAAGGCAATGTATGGGTTAAGTCAGGATCGATGGATAAGATATTGTCCTATGCTGGTTATTGCAAAGGCATTTCTGGTCGGTATGTAGCATTTAGTATCATGCTCAATGCATCATCTGGTCGTAATACAAAGGAAAATCGTCGAGAATTGGAGAAAATCCTAGAAATTATTTATCGTTATTCGTAAATTGCCGTCCTTAACACAATTTATGAAAGCCATCATTGCTTTGATTTTTACTGTTGCTACTATCTTTATAGCTTGTAAAGGCGAGGTTTATAACAATCAATCTGTCTTGAATTCGCCACAAACGCTGGTTCAGGAGAAGCAAAAAATGGCTATTCCTGACCAGAATACAGAGAGAGCCATTTGGCAAAAACCTAGTTTAGTCATAGATCGATTGGGAGATTTGAGCAATGCCACTGTAGCAGATATTGGTGCTGGAGCAGGTTATTTCTCCTTCCGATTGGCCAATAAAGCCCAAAAAGTATTAGCCATAGATATCGAAAAATCTGCGTTAGCTTATATAGATTCTCTCAAAAACACGTTGCCAAATGATATCGGCAAGAAAGTAGAAACTCGTATTGCCACACCCGATGACCCTAAGTTAGCAGACCAAGAAGTGGATGTAATTGTGATCATAAATACCATTGGATATATCAAAAATCTACCATCTTACCTTCAAAAATTAAAGAAATCACTCCGTCCCAATGGACGTATCATGGTTATAGATTATAAAATGAAACGCCTTCCTATCAATGCACCCTCCAAAGCTGAGCGAGTTTATCTTGATAAAGTAGAAGACATGCTTGTCGATGCTGGATTTACACTTGAAACATCTGATGATACGACGCTTGATTATCAGTATATAGTGGTGGGGAGTTTGTAGGAAACTTGCTATTATAAATTCCATTCTTTTCTTGTGATACTATTGTTATCTTTGTCTATGATCTTTGTGAGTCAAATCCTGTATATATGAATATTGCCATCGTCGAAGATGATCATCACTTAGCTGAGTTAATCAAACTTTTGCTTACTGATATGAGTGAGACAATTGATCATTATACCAATGGATGGCAAGCTATTGATGGTATCAAAGCCAAATCTTATGACATCATTTTACTTGATGTGATGCTACCGGGCGTCAATGGCATGGAAGTATGTAGACAGCTTAGATCCCAAAATGTCTCAACACCTATCCTCATGCTAACTGCTAAATCTCAAGAAGCCGAAAAAGTCCAAGGACTTGAACTTGGAGCGGATGACTATATGACTAAGCCATTTAGTAACATTGAGCTCAAAGCGCGCGTCAAAGCATTACTACGTCGTAGTCAAGGAAACAAAAAGGAACAAATCAAAGCTGACGAAGCTATCCAGATAGGACAGATAACCATCAATCCAGCTGCTAGATCTGTTATTGTTTTTGATAAGGAAGTAGATCTTACACCCAAAGAATTTGAACTCCTATATTTATTTATGGCTAATCCAGGTCGTAGTTTTAGGAGGATAGAACTTCTTGAGCGAGTGTGGGGAGAGCATTTTGAAGGCCTCGACCATACTGTCAATTCAAATATTAATCGACTACGTATGAAAATAGAACAAAATCCAGCAACACCCGTTTATTTACTTACATTGTGGGGCGTAGGATACAAATTTGTTAAATCAGCGTAATTGTCCATGTGGAAAATTCTCCTTTCAAATAGACGCCTGAAGCAGATATTAATGCTGGTACTAGCTGGTTTTGTAATCATCATTGGCGTCTTGACTTTTTTATTTTATAGATACACCATTCATACCCATGAGCAGTATGAGCTCAAAAGACTCCAAGGAATAGCTAACGCTATGGCCCTACATATTGATGGAGAAGTTCATGAGCAATTAATGACAAGGCATGTTAAGATAGACGATATAAAGGAAAATAACTCTGACCCTGACTATCAGCATATTCACCATATGCTGAATGAGCATTTTAAAGCAAATATGCTCAAATCCCCTGTCTATACTATTGTGAAATCTAGAGATGCCAAATATTATGAATTTGGTGTCACTTCGGCGGATCGTCCCTATTTTAGACACCCATATAAGTCATATCCACAAAACATATTTGATATGTACCAACAAGGCGGGACGATACCTGCTTACGAAGACGAATTCGGTATGTGGTTATCAGCCTTCGCACCGATAAAAAATAAAAAAGGTCTGAATATTGGTCTAGTGATGGTTGATGAGCAGTTGAGTTCATTTATGCATAATATTCACAAACAACTGTTGACAACAACAGCTTGGAGTATTTTTATTTTTGGTAGTATGTACTTCCTGTTAGTGTATATCCTAGGCAAAATCCTTCATCGCGAAAACCAAGACAAAATTGACCTTGAGCAAAAACATCTTGAGATACTTTCGATCAAAAAACAACTAGAACAAGCTTTCGAGAAGCTACAGGATTCAGATACTACTCGTAAAGAAATGATAGCTAATTTATCACACGATTTTCGCACACCACTATCAAGCGTCATAGGTTATACAGAGTTGATCAAGGATAGTGCTTCAATTCCTGACTCAAAACGAACTGAGTATATCAATATTATTCATCTAGAAGCATCAAGATTGGTTGAGATGGTCAATGATCTTTTTGAGCTTTCAGTTTTAGATTCTGGTAATTCAATATTGCACATAGAGCCATTCCATCTCCTCGACCTTATCTACGATATTACAACCAAATATCAAGTACCATTATCTGCTAAATCGGTCAAAATGAATTTTGAAATTGATCCCAATTTACCACTTGCCAATGGTGATGTGAAGTATATAGGTCGTGTTTTTCAAAACCTCCTTGATAATGCCATAAAATATGTCCCCGTTAGTGGTTATATCAATATCGCGGTTGCAGTCAAGGAGAATCTACTCACCGTTAAAGTGTGCAATAATGGAACTCCGATCCCAGATGAGCTTAGGGAAAAGATATTTGAACGCTATCACAAAGGCAATGACAGTGGTGGAGGTACAGGTCTTGGACTAGCTATAGCAAAAAAAATATGCGTTTTGCATGGTACTGAAATATCACTCACAGTCAACGGCGATATCAATTCCTTTTTCTTTTCAATACCTAGATATGTTGAATAATTTTAAAGTAGAAAATTGGAAATTCAAATGAAGAATTTGAGTTTAGAAAATAAAAATAAAATACTTACTTTTGCGCCGCATTTATAAAAATATAATTCGGTATCATGATCACAGTCGACAATCTGGCAGTAGAGTTTAGCGGTAAAACATTGTTTAGCGATATTAATTTTGTTATTAATGAAAATGACAAGATTGCATTGATGGGCAAAAATGGTGCTGGTAAGTCTACGATGATGAAGATTATCGCAGGTGCATCTAAGCCTACTCGTGGAAATGTACATGCTTCGGGTGGCGTAATTGCTTACTTACCACAGCATTTGTTAGCAGACGATAGTTGTACCGTTTTTGAGGAAGCACTCAAAGCATACGAGCAAATCTTCGCGATGAAAGATCGTATGGCTTGGCTCAATAATCAACTCGAAACACGCACTGATTACGAGTCAGATGATTATACAAATCTCATTATCGAGTCATCAGAATTAGGAGAAAAATTTTACTCACTTGAAGATATTAATTATGATGCGGAAGTCGAAAAAAACACTCCTTGGGCTTGGTTTTGAGAGAGATGATTTCCCAAGATTGACGAGTGAATTCTCAGGAGGATGGCGGATGCGAATAGAACTTGCTAAAATCCTTTTAAAGAAGCCAGATCTGATTCTACTCGATGAGCCTACTAACCATATCGATATAGAATCCGTTATTTGGCTAGAGCAGTTCTTGATTCACAAAGCCAAAGCGGTGGTCGTCATCTCACACGATAAGGCATTTATTGATAATATCACAAATCGTACGATCGAGCTAACAATGGG
>NW_028233011.1:0-35624 GCF_057557595.1 Rhyacophila brunnea | reverse complement strand
AGAAAATGAAATCTTTTGTATTTTCGATCTATTTATATGTTCATCTAAAAATTTCATTTCTTAAAAGAAAAATATAATTAATTTTCTATTTTTAATTACTAAGCACGAAAAATATGTCGATTTAACCAGTATATTTCTATAAATGAAAAAAAAACCTAAAAAAATTAAAATTTATTGATATGAGAATATCCAACAAAGCTATAATAGATAATAGAAATTTACATAATATAAAATGTAAAAAAAGTCATATTATTACTTTTTTTTAACAAATAATATAACAGTATAAAAATATTTATCGTTTTATAAATTATAGAGAATAATCAATGTAGAGTTCTTTAAAAGTTATAAAATCTAGTTTAATATAGGTTATAAACATATGTGAATTTATTATTGCTAATTTTTCGAATATGAAGATTATTATAGATATATATTAATTAATAGATTTTAAATCAAAATTTAAATAAAATTTGAAGAACATTTTCAGATAAATAATTTATATAAAAAAAGTACAATAGTTTGTAAAAAAATCTTCAAAAATATAATATAAATTAATTTCGATTTATTGTGTTATTATATATCGTAATTAGTGATCTTTTTGTTATTCTTTTTCGTATCCGATTTAAAAGAAAAATTGAATGGTTTGATAACTGTATTTTGTATCATGAAAGTTCTAAATTTGAATAAAAAAACAATATTTTAGCGTATAATTTTATTTAAGAATGCTTTTCTTAAATCGCATAATATTCGAATATCTCGATCTAAAGATCATATATTCAATAATAACATATAAATTATAACAAGATTTATATATTTTTTGTTTATAATAGAACGAAAAAAGCATTAATCAGAATTTTAAGATAATAATTATAAAATTAATAAGAATTTATATAGTATTTACAACAAAAAATTAAAATAAAAAGGTAAATTATTAATAAATTTGTGGATTAAGCAATCGTAAAAAGCAAGATAAAACATCAAAAAAATATAAAAATGATGGTATAATTACCATTATAAAAGAAAAAAACATTAAAATCTCCTATAAATGATGGCATTATTACCATACAGTTTAATTTTTAGGATTATAATTGCATAAGAATATAAAGACATCCACTTTCAGATACTAATGTTATCATAGCAATGATTGAAAATATAGACTAATATAGAAAAAATGATATAAGATATACAGAAGTTGGTTTTTTTCGAATATATTCCCTATTTTCAGGAAAAAACGCATAATTATATACTCAATGAATAGAATTTCAGTTTTATAGAAATAATTTCGGTAAATAGAGAATAATTTTATCATAAAAATCGTATTATTTTATTTTCTTATCTAGAAAAAGGGGTAATTTTGATCAATAATCATTTATAATCAGTTGTGTCTTTGCATATTCAAAAGAAACATGCTGAGAATATAACACAGGTTTATAAAAACCAAAAAATATAACGATTAATATATTTTACATTCATTAAAAGTAGTAATAATCTAATTTCTTTAGAAAAATAAACTCTTTACAATAATTATTATAAATAAAAGTTTATCTAGCATTAGCAGTGATATAAAAAATAAAAATTTAATTTCGTATAAGATACCTCATAAAACTATTATATAGATTCTTATTGAAATAAATACAAAAATCAAGATTATAAAGGGGAAAATAAAACAAAACAGGTATGATAATAGCAGATAAAACTTATTATTGAAGCTAAAGATAATTAATGTACCAAGATACAAATTTATGTATATAGTTAGCAAATATTATCACAAATACATTTATTTCCAATGAAAAACGTAAAAAATATAAATATAACGATAAATGTATATTTCTAATATCAAATAAATATCAAATGGTGTTTATTTACAGTGTATATCTAATTTATTTCCTTGTCTATAATTATTATAAAATTTAACCTTCGATTGAATCTGGTTAAAAAAAATTTACGAAAAAAAAGTCCAAAATAATTTTATTTAACCCATCTCTATACACATTGTAAAATTTGAACCTTCTGACAAAATTCATCCAAATAAAATTTTCAAAAATTTCAAAAATGAATATATTCAACCCACGTCCAAAATTATTATAAAATATATATCTTCGGAATATATCATGTTATTGAAATATAATTTTATAAATAATAAAATTCAAATATACTATTCTAGTGAAACAGTAAATGTATGGTAATTCAATGTTTACGTCATTTGAGCAGATAATTCCATGAATTTTCAAATCTAGAAATATAAAATTTATGTTCACATTTGAAAAGAGATGTATTGGATTTTTATAAAATGGAAAATAATATAATAATAAAAAGCAGACAAAATACACGTAAAATATTGTAAAATATAACAATATTTCTACTTTTTATCGATTCTCAAAAAAACCATTAAATTTATTCATTTATCTTAACAAATAAATTCTAAAATAACATTCGATTTTTGATTTTATTTAAATATAAACACAAAACATATACAAAATTTATCATAATTTAATAGTATTATCGATTAGAGAATAAATATAAAAACAATATATTACGAAATTCAAATCAAATATTTATGTAAATGAACATTTTAACTCTATTCAAAAGTATATCTGCATATAATGCATAAAATAATATAAATGAACAATTAAAAGAGGTTTCTCAGCATATTAATATCTTTTTTGTTATTCAAAGAGCATAAAAATAGACTATCATGTATATGAATAAACCCAGTCTTTTAAAATTTAAGAGATAGAATCTATAAAAGTATATATAGTTAAACACAAAAAAATCGTTTTTCTATAGTTAAACATATAAAAAGTTAACTAGTAATGTATAAACCTATTTATAAGAAAGAAAATAGAAGTGAAGATATTATTATGTAATTTAATGTATCATTAAATAGTTAAACGAGTAATTCTTAACTAAGTATTCATAACAACCTAAAAAACCTTTTAATTCAATAAGACGTAGTATAGGGTTTTTTAGGCAAATAAAACAGAAAATCAAAAACAAGGAAAAAGAAAATTATTAAATTGTTAATATTTAACTCATAAACGATATAATAGATAAAATATTTATTTAATGTTTGTTTTTTAAAACTTGGAAAACCTCAAATAGTATCAGAAGTTATTGCATAAAACCTCTTTTTTATTGTTTCTTATAACTACCTGTATTTATTCTTTTTTTCTACAAAACACAGAATTACTTATTTTTTATGTGAATCGAATTGACTTCTACATCACTATTCATGTAAACTTTTATAAAGTAAAAAAGCATCAAAAATTACATGTATATACTTTCGTAAACAATCTATCTATTAACAATGAATATAAAAAATTTAAAATGCAAAAATTATATAATGATTATCAGGATAGTGGAAATAATAAAGAATTCTGATTTTTAGCTGCCAGGAAAAGACGAAAAATGTATTTATTACATATTGCATATAACCTTAGAATATATATAAAATTTTATAATCCGCAAAGAGACAAGTGGTTGATTCTTGCTATTATATGACGTATTAATGTTTTATTTTCAATCTAGCACATATTTTGATATTTTGTTGACAATAAATCAGTGATAAAAGGTTATTAAATTTATAAAAGACACCAATGGCTTTTATTATTATTCAAAAAAACTAGAAAATATCAGATGAAGATTAACTAAATAACGAAACATTATAAAAATAAAAGTATAAACGTGTGATAAATATAATAATAGAGTCGCCCCTACCCTAGAAGGGCGACTCTATTATTGTGTTCATTGCATCGTAATTGCAAAAAAAGAATATCTATTGTAATGGAAGTTCTTTTAAATATAAATTAATATATATATATAATATATTTTTTTTCTATAAAATACATATTTTACTATTAAATCCAATATATATAGTTTTACTATATATTTTTCTAATATCTATTTTCTTTTTTGAAACATGAAAAAACACAAAAAAGGCATAATCTTTTATAAAGTACACAGTAAATGTATTATTAAATAATGTTAATAGAGTTAAACAGGAGATCTATTTATTACAAAAATTGGTATATCTAAAAAAAGAATTTAATTATAATACATACAAAAGAAATTATATTTAACTAGCTTTCCTTTATAAAATCGACCTTTTTTAAACAAACTGAAGTACTTGAAAACTCTTCTATAGCCTTATTTGCATAAGCAATGAATGAAGTACCTATTTGAGATGCAAAGAATTTAAATACAAGATTTCTTGCTTTAGTTTAATCCAATAATGTTATTTTTTTCTTTTAGCAATCTTACAGAATTAACTACTCTTTTTAGCTTTTTGACCGACTATATCGTCAAAATAGTATTTCAATCATCTGATTATCCTTTAAAATGCTTTTCTTCTAATTTCAACACATAAAATAAATCTTGTTTTTTTAACTTGAACTGACATATTATGACTCAAAATCGCGCCTTTTTTTTATCAAAACATTATAGCCAAGAGTGTGTAATATGCAATGAAATTGTATTATATAGTCTTAATTTTATCTCAGTGCTACTATATATCCAATAAATCAGCATTTTAGAGAATCAGAATTACACAAAAGTTTCCTAAAATTATAAAAAAAGAAGAAGAAAATAAACAATAATACTTATTTACATACTATCATAAAAACTTTCTACTTTATTAGACACATTAAATTTCCGAGTTAAGTATTATCCACCTTTTATTTTCGTAATTAAGAAAATTGGCTAAAATCTATTTTAAATGAACATCAAATTAAATTACATGAAGAATAACATTTTTTTGTATAAAGATGTTTTAATATGATAAAAAAATTGATTAAATAGCCTATATAATTATCATACAAAAGAAAAAAAAGAAAAAAAATAATAGGACCCTTAAACATTCTATTGAATATTCAAATAAAAATAAAAAATATATAATATGAATCTTATTATGTGTCAAACCATATATTTTCGATTTTTTATTTATGAAAGATAATTATACATAAAAAACCCACTAAAATAGAGATAAAAAATAGTGGTCTAAATCCACACATAAAAGTTTCAAAAACAAAAAAAAGACAAAAATCTTCGAATATACTAAATTTTATATATACTATATAAGTTCTTTTAAAAAATATAGTTTTCATATTAAAAAAAAATCCTTTTTTTTGCGTTGTCAACAAAATTATAAAATAAAATGATTATGTCAATGTAGGTCGTTTTCTTTGTTAATATTTTATATAATATGAGTTTTTATATAGAAAAACCGATACTGGAATATATCAAAATGCTTAGTATAAGTTTTTTTTGAAAAGAGAAAAAATTATAACAACTTGTCAATATAAAATGGACATTTAAGCGATCGAAATAATCTTTATATAACGCTTACCAAAAACATAATTGAATTCACAGAGTATTAATTACAAAAAATGAGTATCAAAAACATATATTATAAGGCATAATAATTTGAAATTATGCTAATTTAGTGACTTAATAGGTCTTTCTAAACAAAAAATAAGTATAAAAAACTGCATTTTTATTTCCTATGGTGTATTAAATACCATAATTATCTACTTTATTTGCTAGTGAACAAATTATACAAAACTTCATGTGGCTATTTAAGCGACAAAATCTAGCAAAAAGATAAAAATAAATGTTTAAAAGAAGTAAATCTTATTTTTTTTTGACACGAAACTTTCTTAAAATATAATAGTTTTATTCTTGATAGCTAACATATTATAATACACAACAGAAAAATCTACAAAACATTAAATATGAAAATATAAATAAAAAATCTTTTATTAATACAGGGTCATCATGATAAAACCTGTTATTCTTATATTAAAAAAATTATAATATCAGAAAGAGAAATTTCGCCTTTTATAATGAAAATACGAAATTATTTCCAAATAAAATGCGAATTAAGCAGCACATAATACACTTAACTACGTATTTATATATTAAAAAAAGCAATCAAGAAAAAATATGCACAAAGATATTAATTTATATATGGATAATAATATAATGGTACAGAACTCTTATATAATATTATTGAAAACATAGAGATCCAAAATTGAAAATAGATACAGGTTTTATTTGTTTTCAATCTAGTATACACACAATCTATAATATACTGTTCTTAATTGAGTAACTGAATAAAAGATAAACTGAACGAATTTTCATATATAAAAAACTAAACGGTAAAATCTTATATAATTGAATTATATTTTTTTTTCATAGAAAAAAAGAGAAAAAAAACTTAAAAAAATAATAATTTCTTAAGAAGAGAATCTTAAACGAAGAAATATAAGAATAGTGCTATGTACATAATAGAACGCATAAACTTTCTCATAATTTTGTTTTTTTAAGAAGTTCTTACAATAGATCATATTCATTTATCGATATAAAGATTTTATTCAACAAACTATGCAGAACCACAAAAAAATACTATAAAATATAAATAAATGTATTTCATAAACATAAATTTATTTATTACTAATAATTAAGAAAATTAAAAAGATTTTTTTAGAACGTATATTATTTAATATAGATGCAAATAAAATCAGAAAAACGTTTTCTTATGCAAGAATAGTTTATAAGAAATAATCTATTGAGATACAGATCAATCATGTATATAAAATAAAAAAAAAATTCTGTTCATAAATTCTTAAAGAAACGTAAAAAATTAAATCGAATATTTTTGTTTTAAAAACCAAGAAGAAAGAATATATAAACACAATCACATTTTTTTATGCTAAAATTCATGTGGAAATCTGAAAAAAAAACTATAAAATAAAAAAAAGGTATAAAATCTATTTAGATTATGCATATAATTATAAGGTAAAAGTTCTTGCAATACATAAAGAGTGTTTAAGTGCTGCAAAAACAAATTTAATATGCTTCTTTTTCGTATATAAGAAGCATTCTAATAATAGCCTCAACCATGCATCAAATGTAACAAAAAGAAAAAAAAGCTGTTTTTCGTGTTAAACAAAGATTTTACGACATAATAAATATATTAAATGAATAATATAAATGAACTTTCAAAAGAAAAAAAACGAAAAAATATGGTTCTAACCAGCAAAGATTCAACTGAACACTCAAAACAAGAAAAAATTAGATAAATATATATAAATAGATGTGACGAACATATTTTGCTTATTTATAACACATGAAAGATTGTAACAGATAAAAAAAGCCGTTAAAATCAAGAAAAATACTAGGGACCTCAATCCTCATATAAAGGTTTTAAAAACAAACAAAAAGATTTAAAACACAATTTTCTTTGTTTTCATATATGTAATAGAAGGTTCCTGATTAGAAATGGTTGTAAAATAAGAAACAAAAATCTTTTTTTTACGTTGTTCGCAAAATTATATAACAAATCATAATCTTATGTGGTAGAGAAGAGCAACAAAATATCAATATTTGCAATAAAAGAATTTTCTAGAAGCATAATAAAAGCTTTTATCCACCAAACTGTCCTTGGTCTTGGTTTTTTATGCAGACATAAAACAATATGGCGACACATAAAACTTGAAATGAACCAAAAAACTACAAAATATATCTTTTATAATGTACAACATATAACAAAACATATTTAATAGAATTCTCATGGCTAGAGTGTATCTAAAATATCCGTAATAAGGCAAAAAAAAACTTAAATATAGCTAATTCGGTGGATATATATATCCACAAAATGATGATTTTTATATCTTTCAACTGTAAAAAATTTAGTATTTTCTTCTATTTTTATAATTGTCGTGCTTTTTCTTAGCTTTCTGACATATGTATCATCGCATATTCGACTTTTCGGTAGACAGAATCCAGCTAAAAGCAAAAAAAACATATTTAAAAGACAATAGAGTCTTCTATTTACCACGAAAGTATTCTAATATATGTGTTATACCTATTTTTCTGCGGACAGATTATATTTAAAATAGCATATAAAATTGTTTATATAACATAACACATGAGATATTTATAATAAAATCGATTTTTATCATAATTTTATCATGAAAAAAGCTAATTATTTTAGCATAAAAGATAAAATATAAGAATAGAAAAGTAGAAGATCATCTATATAATATAAAAAAACCAAAATATCGGTGTAAATATCGAAATTAAGCTAGAAAAAATTTATAAACTTACAATTCGTAAGAACTAAAACAAGACAATCCAATATAATTTTCTATCACTGAACGTATTATATATCCAAATATTCATATATTAGTGCATTTTTCTCTGTATATTTACTTAGTATTCTAAAATCTATTATATAAAAGAGAAAATGAAATCTTTTGTATTTTCGATCTATTTATATGTTCATCTAAAAATTTCATTTCTTAAAAGAAAAATATAATTAATTTTCTATTTTTAATTACTAAGCACGAAAAATATGTCGATTTAACCAGTATATTTCTATAAATGAAAAAAAAACCTAAAAAAATTAAAATTTATTGATATGAGAATATCCAACAAAGCTATAATAGATAATAGAAATTTACATAATATAAAATGTAAAAAAAGTCATATTATTACTTTTTTTTAACAAATAATATAACAGTATAAAAATATTTATCGTTTTATAAATTATAGAGAATAATCAATGTAGAGTTCTTTAAAAGTTATAAAATCTAGTTTAATATAGGTTATAAACATATGTGAATTTATTATTGCTAATTTTTCGAATATGAAGATTATTATAGATATATATTAATTAATAGATTTTAAATCAAAATTTAAATAAAATTTGAAGAACATTTTCAGATAAATAATTTATATAAAAAAAGTACAATAGTTTGTAAAAAAATCTTCAAAAATATAATATAAATTAATTTCGATTTATTGTGTTATTATATATCGTAATTAGTGATCTTTTTGTTATTCTTTTTCGTATCCGATTTAAAAGAAAAATTGAATGGTTTGATAACTGTATTTTGTATCATGAAAGTTCTAAATTTGAATAAAAAAACAATATTTTAGCGTATAATTTTATTTAAGAATGCTTTTCTTAAATCGCATAATATTCGAATATCTCGATCTAAAGATCATATATTCAATAATAACATATAAATTATAACAAGATTTATATATTTTTTGTTTATAATAGAACGAAAAAAGCATTAATCAGAATTTTAAGATAATAATTATAAAATTAATAAGAATTTATATAGTATTTACAACAAAAAATTAAAATAAAAAGGTAAATTATTAATAAATTTGTGGATTAAGCAATCGTAAAAAGCAAGATAAAACATCAAAAAAATATAAAAATGATGGTATAATTACCATTATAAAAGAAAAAAACATTAAAATCTCCTATAAATGATGGCATTATTACCATACAGTTTAATTTTTAGGATTATAATTGCATAAGAATATAAAGACATCCACTTTCAGATACTAATGTTATCATAGCAATGATTGAAAATATAGACTAATATAGAAAAAATGATATAAGATATACAGAAGTTGGTTTTTTTCGAATATATTCCCTATTTTCAGGAAAAAACGCATAATTATATACTCAATGAATAGAATTTCAGTTTTATAGAAATAATTTCGGTAAATAGAGAATAATTTTATCATAAAAATCGTATTATTTTATTTTCTTATCTAGAAAAAGGGGTAATTTTGATCAATAATCATTTATAATCAGTTGTGTCTTTGCATATTCAAAAGAAACATGCTGAGAATATAACACAGGTTTATAAAAACCAAAAAATATAACGATTAATATATTTTACATTCATTAAAAGTAGTAATAATCTAATTTCTTTAGAAAAATAAACTCTTTACAATAATTATTATAAATAAAAGTTTATCTAGCATTAGCAGTGATATAAAAAATAAAAATTTAATTTCGTATAAGATACCTCATAAAACTATTATATAGATTCTTATTGAAATAAATACAAAAATCAAGATTATAAAGGGGAAAATAAAACAAAACAGGTATGATAATAGCAGATAAAACTTATTATTGAAGCTAAAGATAATTAATGTACCAAGATACAAATTTATGTATATAGTTAGCAAATATTATCACAAATACATTTATTTCCAATGAAAAACGTAAAAAATATAAATATAACGATAAATGTATATTTCTAATATCAAATAAATATCAAATGGTGTTTATTTACAGTGTATATCTAATTTATTTCCTTGTCTATAATTATTATAAAATTTAACCTTCGATTGAATCTGGTTAAAAAAAATTTACGAAAAAAAAGTCCAAAATAATTTTATTTAACCCATCTCTATACACATTGTAAAATTTGAACCTTCTGACAAAATTCATCCAAATAAAATTTTCAAAAATTTCAAAAATGAATATATTCAACCCACGTCCAAAATTATTATAAAATATATATCTTCGGAATATATCATGTTATTGAAATATAATTTTATAAATAATAAAATTCAAATATACTATTCTAGTGAAACAGTAAATGTATGGTAATTCAATGTTTACGTCATTTGAGCAGATAATTCCATGAATTTTCAAATCTAGAAATATAAAATTTATGTTCACATTTGAAAAGAGATGTATTGGATTTTTATAAAATGGAAAATAATATAATAATAAAAAGCAGACAAAATACACGTAAAATATTGTAAAATATAACAATATTTCTACTTTTTATCGATTCTCAAAAAAACCATTAAATTTATTCATTTATCTTAACAAATAAATTCTAAAATAACATTCGATTTTTGATTTTATTTAAATATAAACACAAAACATATACAAAATTTATCATAATTTAATAGTATTATCGATTAGAGAATAAATATAAAAACAATATATTACGAAATTCAAATCAAATATTTATGTAAATGAACATTTTAACTCTATTCAAAAGTATATCTGCATATAATGCATAAAATAATATAAATGAACAATTAAAAGAGGTTTCTCAGCATATTAATATCTTTTTTGTTATTCAAAGAGCATAAAAATAGACTATCATGTATATGAATAAACCCAGTCTTTTAAAATTTAAGAGATAGAATCTATAAAAGTATATATAGTTAAACACAAAAAAATCGTTTTTCTATAGTTAAACATATAAAAAGTTAACTAGTAATGTATAAACCTATTTATAAGAAAGAAAATAGAAGTGAAGATATTATTATGTAATTTAATGTATCATTAAATAGTTAAACGAGTAATTCTTAACTAAGTATTCATAACAACCTAAAAAACCTTTTAATTCAATAAGACGTAGTATAGGGTTTTTTAGGCAAATAAAACAGAAAATCAAAAACAAGGAAAAAGAAAATTATTAAATTGTTAATATTTAACTCATAAACGATATAATAGATAAAATATTTATTTAATGTTTGTTTTTTAAAACTTGGAAAACCTCAAATAGTATCAGAAGTTATTGCATAAAACCTCTTTTTTATTGTTTCTTATAACTACCTGTATTTATTCTTTTTTTCTACAAAACACAGAATTACTTATTTTTTATGTGAATCGAATTGACTTCTACATCACTATTCATGTAAACTTTTATAAAGTAAAAAAGCATCAAAAATTACATGTATATACTTTCGTAAACAATCTATCTATTAACAATGAATATAAAAAATTTAAAATGCAAAAATTATATAATGATTATCAGGATAGTGGAAATAATAAAGAATTCTGATTTTTAGCTGCCAGGAAAAGACGAAAAATGTATTTATTACATATTGCATATAACCTTAGAATATATATAAAATTTTATAATCCGCAAAGAGACAAGTGGTTGATTCTTGCTATTATATGACGTATTAATGTTTTATTTTCAATCTAGCACATATTTTGATATTTTGTTGACAATAAATCAGTGATAAAAGGTTATTAAATTTATAAAAGACACCAATGGCTTTTATTATTATTCAAAAAAACTAGAAAATATCAGATGAAGATTAACTAAATAACGAAACATTATAAAAATAAAAGTATAAACGTGTGATAAATATAATAATAGAGTCGCCCCTACCCTAGAAGGGCGACTCTATTATTGTGTTCATTGCATCGTAATTGCAAAAAAAGAATATCTATTGTAATGGAAGTTCTTTTAAATATAAATTAATATATATATATAATATATTTTTTTTCTATAAAATACATATTTTACTATTAAATCCAATATATATAGTTTTACTATATATTTTTCTAATATCTATTTTCTTTTTTGAAACATGAAAAAACACAAAAAAGGCATAATCTTTTATAAAGTACACAGTAAATGTATTATTAAATAATGTTAATAGAGTTAAACAGGAGATCTATTTATTACAAAAATTGGTATATCTAAAAAAAGAATTTAATTATAATACATACAAAAGAAATTATATTTAACTAGCTTTCCTTTATAAAATCGACCTTTTTTAAACAAACTGAAGTACTTGAAAACTCTTCTATAGCCTTATTTGCATAAGCAATGAATGAAGTACCTATTTGAGATGCAAAGAATTTAAATACAAGATTTCTTGCTTTAGTTTAATCCAATAATGTTATTTTTTTCTTTTAGCAATCTTACAGAATTAACTACTCTTTTTAGCTTTTTGACCGACTATATCGTCAAAATAGTATTTCAATCATCTGATTATCCTTTAAAATGCTTTTCTTCTAATTTCAACACATAAAATAAATCTTGTTTTTTTAACTTGAACTGACATATTATGACTCAAAATCGCGCCTTTTTTTTATCAAAACATTATAGCCAAGAGTGTGTAATATGCAATGAAATTGTATTATATAGTCTTAATTTTATCTCAGTGCTACTATATATCCAATAAATCAGCATTTTAGAGAATCAGAATTACACAAAAGTTTCCTAAAATTATAAAAAAAGAAGAAGAAAATAAACAATAATACTTATTTACATACTATCATAAAAACTTTCTACTTTATTAGACACATTAAATTTCCGAGTTAAGTATTATCCACCTTTTATTTTCGTAATTAAGAAAATTGGCTAAAATCTATTTTAAATGAACATCAAATTAAATTACATGAAGAATAACATTTTTTTGTATAAAGATGTTTTAATATGATAAAAAAATTGATTAAATAGCCTATATAATTATCATACAAAAGAAAAAAAAGAAAAAAAATAATAGGACCCTTAAACATTCTATTGAATATTCAAATAAAAATAAAAAATATATAATATGAATCTTATTATGTGTCAAACCATATATTTTCGATTTTTTATTTATGAAAGATAATTATACATAAAAAACCCACTAAAATAGAGATAAAAAATAGTGGTCTAAATCCACACATAAAAGTTTCAAAAACAAAAAAAAGACAAAAATCTTCGAATATACTAAATTTTATATATACTATATAAGTTCTTTTAAAAAATATAGTTTTCATATTAAAAAAAAATCCTTTTTTTTGCGTTGTCAACAAAATTATAAAATAAAATGATTATGTCAATGTAGGTCGTTTTCTTTGTTAATATTTTATATAATATGAGTTTTTATATAGAAAAACCGATACTGGAATATATCAAAATGCTTAGTATAAGTTTTTTTTGAAAAGAGAAAAAATTATAACAACTTGTCAATATAAAATGGACATTTAAGCGATCGAAATAATCTTTATATAACGCTTACCAAAAACATAATTGAATTCACAGAGTATTAATTACAAAAAATGAGTATCAAAAACATATATTATAAGGCATAATAATTTGAAATTATGCTAATTTAGTGACTTAATAGGTCTTTCTAAACAAAAAATAAGTATAAAAAACAGCATTTTTATTTCCTATGGTGTATTAAATACCATAATTATCTACTTTATTTGCTAGTGAACAAATTATACAAAACTTCATGTGGCTATTTAAGCGACAAAATCTAGCAAAAAGATAAAAATAAATGTTTAAAAGAAGTAAATCTTATTTTTTTTTGACACGAAACTTTCTTAAAATATAATAGTTTTATTCTTGATAGCTAACATATTATAATACACAACAGAAAAATCTACAAAACATTAAATATGAAAATATAAATAAAAAATCTTTTATTAATACAGGGTCATCATGATAAAACCTGTTATTCTTATATTAAAAAAATTATAATATCAGAAAGAGAAATTTCGCCTTTTATAATGAAAATACGAAATTATTTCCAAATAAAATGCGAATTAAGCAGCACATAATACACTTAACTACGTATTTATATATTAAAAAAAGCAATCAAGAAAAAATATGCACAAAGATATTAATTTATATATGGATAATAATATAATGGTACAGAACTCTTATATAATATTATTGAAAACATAGAGATCCAAAATTGAAAATAGATACAGGTTTTATTTGTTTTCAATCTAGTATACACACAATCTATAATATACTGTTCTTAATTGAGTAACTGAATAAAAGATAAACTGAACGAATTTTCATATATAAAAAACTAAACGGTAAAATCTTATATAATTGAATTATATTTTTTTTTCATAGAAAAAAAGAGAAAAAAAACTTAAAAAAATAATAATTTCTTAAGAAGAGAATCTTAAACGAAGAAATATAAGAATAGTGCTATGTACATAATAGAACGCATAAACTTTCTCATAATTTTGTTTTTTTAAGAAGTTCTTACAATAGATCATATTCATTTATCGATATAAAGATTTTATTCAACAAACTATGCAGAACCACAAAAAAATACTATAAAATATAAATAAATGTATTTCATAAACATAAATTTATTTATTACTAATAATTAAGAAAATTAAAAAGATTTTTTTAGAACGTATATTATTTAATATAGATGCAAATAAAATCAGAAAAACGTTTTCTTATGCAAGAATAGTTTATAAGAAATAATCTATTGAGATACAGATCAATCATGTATATAAAATAAAAAAAAAATTCTGTTCATAAATTCTTAAAGAAACGTAAAAAATTAAATCGAATATTTTTGTTTTAAAAACCAAGAAGAAAGAATATATAAACACAATCACATTTTTTTATGCTAAAATTCATGTGGAAATCTGAAAAAAAAACTATAAAATAAAAAAAAGGTATAAAATCTATTTAGATTATGCATATAATTATAAGGTAAAAGTTCTTGCAATACATAAAGAGTGTTTAAGTGCTGCAAAAACAAATTTAATATGCTTCTTTTTCGTATATAAGAAGCATTCTAATAATAGCCTCAACCATGCATCAAATGTAACAAAAAGAAAAAAAAGCTGTTTTTCGTGTTAAACAAAGATTTTACGACATAATAAATATATTAAATGAATAATATAAATGAACTTTCAAAAGAAAAAAAACGAAAAAATATGGTTCTAACCAGCAAAGATTCAACTGAACACTCAAAACAAGAAAAAATTAGATAAATATATATAAATAGATGTGACGAACATATTTTGCTTATTTATAACACATGAAAGATTGTAACAGATAAAAAAAGCCGTTAAAATCAAGAAAAATACTAGGGACCTCAATCCTCATATAAAGGTTTTAAAAACAAACAAAAAGATTTAAAACACAATTTTCTTTGTTTTCATATATGTAATAGAAGGTTCCTGATTAGAAATGGTTGTAAAATAAGAAACAAAAATCTTTTTTTTACGTTGTTCGCAAAATTATATAACAAATCATAATCTTATGTGGTAGAGAAGAGCAACAAAATATCAATATTTGCAATAAAAGAATTTTCTAGAAGCATAATAAAAGCTTTTATCCACCAAACTGTCCTTGGTCTTGGTTTTTTATGCAGACATAAAACAATATGGCGACACATAAAACTTGAAATGAACCAAAAAACTACAAAATATATCTTTTATAATGTACAACATATAACAAAACATATTTAATAGAATTCTCATGGCTAGAGTGTATCTAAAATATCCGTAATAAGGCAAAAAAAAACTTAAATATAGCTAATTCGGTGGATATATATATCCACAAAATGATGATTTTTATATCTTTCAACTGTAAAAAATTTAGTATTTTCTTCTATTTTTATAATTGTCGTGCTTTTTCTTAGCTTTCTGACATATGTATCATCGCATATTCGACTTTTCGGTAGACAGAATCCAGCTAAAAGCAAAAAAAACATATTTAAAAGACAATAGAGTCTTCTATTTACCACGAAAGTATTCTAATATATGTGTTATACCTATTTTTCTGCGGACAGATTATATTTAAAATAGCATATAAAATTGTTTATATAACATAACACATGAGATATTTATAATAAAATCGATTTTTATCATAATTTTATCATGAAAAAAGCTAATTATTTTAGCATAAAAGATAAAATATAAGAATAGAAAAGTAGAAGATCATCTATATAATATAAAAAAACCAAAATATCGGTGTAAATATCGAAATTAAGCTAGAAAAAATTTATAAACTTACAATTCGTAAGAACTAAAACAAGACAATCCAATATAATTTTCTATCACTGAACGTATTATATATCCAAATATTCATATATTAGTGCATTTTTCTCTGTATATTTACTTAGTATTCTAAAATCTATTATATAAAAGAGAAAATGAAATCTTTTGTATTTTCGATCTATTTATATGTTCATCTAAAAATTTCATTTCTTAAAAGAAAAATATAATTAATTTTCTATTTTTAATTACTAAGCACGAAAAATATGTCGATTTAACCAGTATATTTCTATAAATGAAAAAAAAACCTAAAAAAATTAAAATTTATTGATATGAGAATATCCAACAAAGCTATAATAGATAATAGAAATTTACATAATATAAAATGTAAAAAAAGTCATATTATTACTTTTTTTTAACAAATAATATAACAGTATAAAAATATTTATCGTTTTATAAATTATAGAGAATAATCAATGTAGAGTTCTTTAAAAGTTATAAAATCTAGTTTAATATAGGTTATAAACATATGTGAATTTATTATTGCTAATTTTTCGAATATGAAGATTATTATAGATATATATTAATTAATAGATTTTAAATCAAAATTTAAATAAAATTTGAAGAACATTTTCAGATAAATAATTTATATAAAAAAAGTACAATAGTTTGTAAAAAAATCTTCAAAAATATAATATAAATTAATTTCGATTTATTGTGTTATTATATATCGTAATTAGTGATCTTTTTGTTATTCTTTTTCGTATCCGATTTAAAAGAAAAATTGAATGGTTTGATAACTGTATTTTGTATCATGAAAGTTCTAAATTTGAATAAAAAAACAATATTTTAGCGTATAATTTTATTTAAGAATGCTTTTCTTAAATCGCATAATATTCGAATATCTCGATCTAAAGATCATATATTCAATAATAACATATAAATTATAACAAGATTTATATATTTTTTGTTTATAATAGAACGAAAAAAGCATTAATCAGAATTTTAAGATAATAATTATAAAATTAATAAGAATTTATATAGTATTTACAACAAAAAATTAAAATAAAAAGGTAAATTATTAATAAATTTGTGGATTAAGCAATCGTAAAAAGCAAGATAAAACATCAAAAAAATATAAAAATGATGGTATAATTACCATTATAAAAGAAAAAAACATTAAAATCTCCTATAAATGATGGCATTATTACCATACAGTTTAATTTTTAGGATTATAATTGCATAAGAATATAAAGACATCCACTTTCAGATACTAATGTTATCATAGCAATGATTGAAAATATAGACTAATATAGAAAAAATGATATAAGATATACAGAAGTTGGTTTTTTTCGAATATATTCCCTATTTTCAGGAAAAAACGCATAATTATATACTCAATGAATAGAATTTCAGTTTTATAGAAATAATTTCGGTAAATAGAGAATAATTTTATCATAAAAATCGTATTATTTTATTTTCTTATCTAGAAAAAGGGGTAATTTTGATCAATAATCATTTATAATCAGTTGTGTCTTTGCATATTCAAAAGAAACATGCTGAGAATATAACACAGGTTTATAAAAACCAAAAAATATAACGATTAATATATTTTACATTCATTAAAAGTAGTAATAATCTAATTTCTTTAGAAAAATAAACTCTTTACAATAATTATTATAAATAAAAGTTTATCTAGCATTAGCAGTGATATAAAAAATAAAAATTTAATTTCGTATAAGATACCTCATAAAACTATTATATAGATTCTTATTGAAATAAATACAAAAATCAAGATTATAAAGGGGAAAATAAAACAAAACAGGTATGATAATAGCAGATAAAACTTATTATTGAAGCTAAAGATAATTAATGTACCAAGATACAAATTTATGTATATAGTTAGCAAATATTATCACAAATACATTTATTTCCAATGAAAAACGTAAAAAATATAAATATAACGATAAATGTATATTTCTAATATCAAATAAATATCAAATGGTGTTTATTTACAGTGTATATCTAATTTATTTCCTTGTCTATAATTATTATAAAATTTAACCTTCGATTGAATCTGGTTAAAAAAAATTTACGAAAAAAAAGTCC
This sequence comes from Rhyacophila brunnea, assembly GCF_057557595.1. Classification (NCBI taxonomy): domain Eukaryota; kingdom Metazoa; phylum Arthropoda; class Insecta; order Trichoptera; family Rhyacophilidae; genus Rhyacophila; species Rhyacophila brunnea. The sequence continues at coordinate 17,194 of NW_028233011.1, read as the reverse complement.
AAAATAATTTTATTTAACCCATCTCTATACACATTGTAAAATTTGAACCTTCTGACAAAATTCATCCAAATAAAATTTTCAAAAATTTCAAAAATGAATATATTCAACCCACGTCCAAAATTATTATAAAATATATATCTTCGGAATATATCATGTTATTGAAATATAATTTTATAAATAATAAAATTCAAATATACTATTCTAGTGAAACAGTAAATGTATGGTAATTCAATGTTTACGTCATTTGAGCAGATAATTCCATGAATTTTCAAATCTAGAAATATAAAATTTATGTTCACATTTGAAAAGAGATGTATTGGATTTTTATAAAATGGAAAATAATATAATAATAAAAAGCAGACAAAATACACGTAAAATATTGTAAAATATAACAATATTTCTACTTTTTATCGATTCTCAAAAAAACCATTAAATTTATTCATTTATCTTAACAAATAAATTCTAAAATAACATTCGATTTTTGATTTTATTTAAATATAAACACAAAACATATACAAAATTTATCATAATTTAATAGTATTATCGATTAGAGAATAAATATAAAAACAATATATTACGAAATTCAAATCAAATATTTATGTAAATGAACATTTTAACTCTATTCAAAAGTATATCTGCATATAATGCATAAAATAATATAAATGAACAATTAAAAGAGGTTTCTCAGCATATTAATATCTTTTTTGTTATTCAAAGAGCATAAAAATAGACTATCATGTATATGAATAAACCCAGTCTTTTAAAATTTAAGAGATAGAATCTATAAAAGTATATATAGTTAAACACAAAAAAATCGTTTTTCTATAGTTAAACATATAAAAAGTTAACTAGTAATGTATAAACCTATTTATAAGAAAGAAAATAGAAGTGAAGATATTATTATGTAATTTAATGTATCATTAAATAGTTAAACGAGTAATTCTTAACTAAGTATTCATAACAACCTAAAAAACCTTTTAATTCAATAAGACGTAGTATAGGGTTTTTTAGGCAAATAAAACAGAAAATCAAAAACAAGGAAAAAGAAAATTATTAAATTGTTAATATTTAACTCATAAACGATATAATAGATAAAATATTTATTTAATGTTTGTTTTTTAAAACTTGGAAAACCTCAAATAGTATCAGAAGTTATTGCATAAAACCTCTTTTTTATTGTTTCTTATAACTACCTGTATTTATTCTTTTTTTCTACAAAACACAGAATTACTTATTTTTTATGTGAATCGAATTGACTTCTACATCACTATTCATGTAAACTTTTATAAAGTAAAAAAGCATCAAAAATTACATGTATATACTTTCGTAAACAATCTATCTATTAACAATGAATATAAAAAATTTAAAATGCAAAAATTATATAATGATTATCAGGATAGTGGAAATAATAAAGAATTCTGATTTTTAGCTGCCAGGAAAAGACGAAAAATGTATTTATTACATATTGCATATAACCTTAGAATATATATAAAATTTTATAATCCGCAAAGAGACAAGTGGTTGATTCTTGCTATTATATGACGTATTAATGTTTTATTTTCAATCTAGCACATATTTTGATATTTTGTTGACAATAAATCAGTGATAAAAGGTTATTAAATTTATAAAAGACACCAATGGCTTTTATTATTATTCAAAAAAACTAGAAAATATCAGATGAAGATTAACTAAATAACGAAACATTATAAAAATAAAAGTATAAACGTGTGATAAATATAATAATAGAGTCGCCCCTACCCTAGAAGGGCGACTCTATTATTGTGTTCATTGCATCGTAATTGCAAAAAAAGAATATCTATTGTAATGGAAGTTCTTTTAAATATAAATTAATATATATATATAATATATTTTTTTTCTATAAAATACATATTTTACTATTAAATCCAATATATATAGTTTTACTATATATTTTTCTAATATCTATTTTCTTTTTTGAAACATGAAAAAACACAAAAAAGGCATAATCTTTTATAAAGTACACAGTAAATGTATTATTAAATAATGTTAATAGAGTTAAACAGGAGATCTATTTATTACAAAAATTGGTATATCTAAAAAAAGAATTTAATTATAATACATACAAAAGAAATTATATTTAACTAGCTTTCCTTTATAAAATCGACCTTTTTTAAACAAACTGAAGTACTTGAAAACTCTTCTATAGCCTTATTTGCATAAGCAATGAATGAAGTACCTATTTGAGATGCAAAGAATTTAAATACAAGATTTCTTGCTTTAGTTTAATCCAATAATGTTATTTTTTTCTTTTAGCAATCTTACAGAATTAACTACTCTTTTTAGCTTTTTGACCGACTATATCGTCAAAATAGTATTTCAATCATCTGATTATCCTTTAAAATGCTTTTCTTCTAATTTCAACACATAAAATAAATCTTGTTTTTTTAACTTGAACTGACATATTATGACTCAAAATCGCGCCTTTTTTTTATCAAAACATTATAGCCAAGAGTGTGTAATATGCAATGAAATTGTATTATATAGTCTTAATTTTATCTCAGTGCTACTATATATCCAATAAATCAGCATTTTAGAGAATCAGAATTACACAAAAGTTTCCTAAAATTATAAAAAAAGAAGAAGAAAATAAACAATAATACTTATTTACATACTATCATAAAAACTTTCTACTTTATTAGACACATTAAATTTCCGAGTTAAGTATTATCCACCTTTTATTTTCGTAATTAAGAAAATTGGCTAAAATCTATTTTAAATGAACATCAAATTAAATTACATGAAGAATAACATTTTTTTGTATAAAGATGTTTTAATATGATAAAAAAATTGATTAAATAGCCTATATAATTATCATACAAAAGAAAAAAAAGAAAAAAAATAATAGGACCCTTAAACATTCTATTGAATATTCAAATAAAAATAAAAAATATATAATATGAATCTTATTATGTGTCAAACCATATATTTTCGATTTTTTATTTATGAAAGATAATTATACATAAAAAACCCACTAAAATAGAGATAAAAAATAGTGGTCTAAATCCACACATAAAAGTTTCAAAAACAAAAAAAAGACAAAAATCTTCGAATATACTAAATTTTATATATACTATATAAGTTCTTTTAAAAAATATAGTTTTCATATTAAAAAAAAATCCTTTTTTTTGCGTTGTCAACAAAATTATAAAATAAAATGATTATGTCAATGTAGGTCGTTTTCTTTGTTAATATTTTATATAATATGAGTTTTTATATAGAAAAACCGATACTGGAATATATCAAAATGCTTAGTATAAGTTTTTTTTGAAAAGAGAAAAAATTATAACAACTTGTCAATATAAAATGGACATTTAAGCGATCGAAATAATCTTTATATAACGCTTACCAAAAACATAATTGAATTCACAGAGTATTAATTACAAAAAATGAGTATCAAAAACATATATTATAAGGCATAATAATTTGAAATTATGCTAATTTAGTGACTTAATAGGTCTTTCTAAACAAAAAATAAGTATAAAAAACAGCATTTTTATTTCCTATGGTGTATTAAATACCATAATTATCTACTTTATTTGCTAGTGAACAAATTATACAAAACTTCATGTGGCTATTTAAGCGACAAAATCTAGCAAAAAGATAAAAATAAATGTTTAAAAGAAGTAAATCTTATTTTTTTTTGACACGAAACTTTCTTAAAATATAATAGTTTTATTCTTGATAGCTAACATATTATAATACACAACAGAAAAATCTACAAAACATTAAATATGAAAATATAAATAAAAAATCTTTTATTAATACAGGGTCATCATGATAAAACCTGTTATTCTTATATTAAAAAAATTATAATATCAGAAAGAGAAATTTCGCCTTTTATAATGAAAATACGAAATTATTTCCAAATAAAATGCGAATTAAGCAGCACATAATACACTTAACTACGTATTTATATATTAAAAAAAGCAATCAAGAAAAAATATGCACAAAGATATTAATTTATATATGGATAATAATATAATGGTACAGAACTCTTATATAATATTATTGAAAACATAGAGATCCAAAATTGAAAATAGATACAGGTTTTATTTGTTTTCAATCTAGTATACACACAATCTATAATATACTGTTCTTAATTGAGTAACTGAATAAAAGATAAACTGAACGAATTTTCATATATAAAAAACTAAACGGTAAAATCTTATATAATTGAATTATATTTTTTTTTCATAGAAAAAAAGAGAAAAAAAACTTAAAAAAATAATAATTTCTTAAGAAGAGAATCTTAAACGAAGAAATATAAGAATAGTGCTATGTACATAATAGAACGCATAAACTTTCTCATAATTTTGTTTTTTTAAGAAGTTCTTACAATAGATCATATTCATTTATCGATATAAAGATTTTATTCAACAAACTATGCAGAACCACAAAAAAATACTATAAAATATAAATAAATGTATTTCATAAACATAAATTTATTTATTACTAATAATTAAGAAAATTAAAAAGATTTTTTTAGAACGTATATTATTTAATATAGATGCAAATAAAATCAGAAAAACGTTTTCTTATGCAAGAATAGTTTATAAGAAATAATCTATTGAGATACAGATCAATCATGTATATAAAATAAAAAAAAAATTCTGTTCATAAATTCTTAAAGAAACGTAAAAAATTAAATCGAATATTTTTGTTTTAAAAACCAAGAAGAAAGAATATATAAACACAATCACATTTTTTTATGCTAAAATTCATGTGGAAATCTGAAAAAAAAACTATAAAATAAAAAAAAGGTATAAAATCTATTTAGATTATGCATATAATTATAAGGTAAAAGTTCTTGCAATACATAAAGAGTGTTTAAGTGCTGCAAAAACAAATTTAATATGCTTCTTTTTCGTATATAAGAAGCATTCTAATAATAGCCTCAACCATGCATCAAATGTAACAAAAAGAAAAAAAAGCTGTTTTTCGTGTTAAACAAAGATTTTACGACATAATAAATATATTAAATGAATAATATAAATGAACTTTCAAAAGAAAAAAAACGAAAAAATATGGTTCTAACCAGCAAAGATTCAACTGAACACTCAAAACAAGAAAAAATTAGATAAATATATATAAATAGATGTGACGAACATATTTTGCTTATTTATAACACATGAAAGATTGTAACAGATAAAAAAAGCCGTTAAAATCAAGAAAAATACTAGGGACCTCAATCCTCATATAAAGGTTTTAAAAACAAACAAAAAGATTTAAAACACAATTTTCTTTGTTTTCATATATGTAATAGAAGGTTCCTGATTAGAAATGGTTGTAAAATAAGAAACAAAAATCTTTTTTTTACGTTGTTCGCAAAATTATATAACAAATCATAATCTTATGTGGTAGAGAAGAGCAACAAAATATCAATATTTGCAATAAAAGAATTTTCTAGAAGCATAATAAAAGCTTTTATCCACCAAACTGTCCTTGGTCTTGGTTTTTTATGCAGACATAAAACAATATGGCGACACATAAAACTTGAAATGAACCAAAAAACTACAAAATATATCTTTTATAATGTACAACATATAACAAAACATATTTAATAGAATTCTCATGGCTAGAGTGTATCTAAAATATCCGTAATAAGGCAAAAAAAAACTTAAATATAGCTAATTCGGTGGATATATATATCCACAAAATGATGATTTTTATATCTTTCAACTGTAAAAAATTTAGTATTTTCTTCTATTTTTATAATTGTCGTGCTTTTTCTTAGCTTTCTGACATATGTATCATCGCATATTCGACTTTTCGGTAGACAGAATCCAGCTAAAAGCAAAAAAAACATATTTAAAAGACAATAGAGTCTTCTATTTACCACGAAAGTATTCTAATATATGTGTTATACCTATTTTTCTGCGGACAGATTATATTTAAAATAGCATATAAAATTGTTTATATAACATAACACATGAGATATTTATAATAAAATCGATTTTTATCATAATTTTATCATGAAAAAAGCTAATTATTTTAGCATAAAAGATAAAATATAAGAATAGAAAAGTAGAAGATCATCTATATAATATAAAAAAACCAAAATATCGGTGTAAATATCGAAATTAAGCTAGAAAAAATTTATAAACTTACAATTCGTAAGAACTAAAACAAGACAATCCAATATAATTTTCTATCACTGAACGTATTATATATCCAAATATTCATATATTAGTGCATTTTTCTCTGTATATTTACTTAGTATTCTAAAATCTATTATATAAAAGAGAAAATGAAATCTTTTGTATTTTCGATCTATTTATATGTTCATCTAAAAATTTCATTTCTTAAAAGAAAAATATAATTAATTTTCTATTTTTAATTACTAAGCACGAAAAATATGTCGATTTAACCAGTATATTTCTATAAATGAAAAAAAAACCTAAAAAAATTAAAATTTATTGATATGAGAATATCCAACAAAGCTATAATAGATAATAGAAATTTACATAATATAAAATGTAAAAAAAGTCATATTATTACTTTTTTTTAACAAATAATATAACAGTATAAAAATATTTATCGTTTTATAAATTATAGAGAATAATCAATGTAGAGTTCTTTAAAAGTTATAAAATCTAGTTTAATATAGGTTATAAACATATGTGAATTTATTATTGCTAATTTTTCGAATATGAAGATTATTATAGATATATATTAATTAATAGATTTTAAATCAAAATTTAAATAAAATTTGAAGAACATTTTCAGATAAATAATTTATATAAAAAAAGTACAATAGTTTGTAAAAAAATCTTCAAAAATATAATATAAATTAATTTCGATTTATTGTGTTATTATATATCGTAATTAGTGATCTTTTTGTTATTCTTTTTCGTATCCGATTTAAAAGAAAAATTGAATGGTTTGATAACTGTATTTTGTATCATGAAAGTTCTAAATTTGAATAAAAAAACAATATTTTAGCGTATAATTTTATTTAAGAATGCTTTTCTTAAATCGCATAATATTCGAATATCTCGATCTAAAGATCATATATTCAATAATAACATATAAATTATAACAAGATTTATATATTTTTTGTTTATAATAGAACGAAAAAAGCATTAATCAGAATTTTAAGATAATAATTATAAAATTAATAAGAATTTATATAGTATTTACAACAAAAAATTAAAATAAAAAGGTAAATTATTAATAAATTTGTGGATTAAGCAATCGTAAAAAGCAAGATAAAACATCAAAAAAATATAAAAATGATGGTATAATTACCATTATAAAAGAAAAAAACATTAAAATCTCCTATAAATGATGGCATTATTACCATACAGTTTAATTTTTAGGATTATAATTGCATAAGAATATAAAGACATCCACTTTCAGATACTAATGTTATCATAGCAATGATTGAAAATATAGACTAATATAGAAAAAATGATATAAGATATACAGAAGTTGGTTTTTTTCGAATATATTCCCTATTTTCAGGAAAAAACGCATAATTATATACTCAATGAATAGAATTTCAGTTTTATAGAAATAATTTCGGTAAATAGAGAATAATTTTATCATAAAAATCGTATTATTTTATTTTCTTATCTAGAAAAAGGGGTAATTTTGATCAATAATCATTTATAATCAGTTGTGTCTTTGCATATTCAAAAGAAACATGCTGAGAATATAACACAGGTTTATAAAAACCAAAAAATATAACGATTAATATATTTTACATTCATTAAAAGTAGTAATAATCTAATTTCTTTAGAAAAATAAACTCTTTACAATAATTATTATAAATAAAAGTTTATCTAGCATTAGCAGTGATATAAAAAATAAAAATTTAATTTCGTATAAGATACCTCATAAAACTATTATATAGATTCTTATTGAAATAAATACAAAAATCAAGATTATAAAGGGGAAAATAAAACAAAACAGGTATGATAATAGCAGATAAAACTTATTATTGAAGCTAAAGATAATTAATGTACCAAGATACAAATTTATGTATATAGTTAGCAAATATTATCACAAATACATTTATTTCCAATGAAAAACGTAAAAAATATAAATATAACGATAAATGTATATTTCTAATATCAAATAAATATCAAATGGTGTTTATTTACAGTGTATATCTAATTTATTTCCTTGTCTATAATTATTATAAAATTTAACCTTCGATTGAATCTGGTTAAAAAAAATTTACGAAAAAAAAGTCCAAAATAATTTTATTTAACCCATCTCTATACACATTGTAAAATTTGAACCTTCTGACAAAATTCATCCAAATAAAATTTTCAAAAATTTCAAAAATGAATATATTCAACCCACGTCCAAAATTATTATAAAATATATATCTTCGGAATATATCATGTTATTGAAATATAATTTTATAAATAATAAAATTCAAATATACTATTCTAGTGAAACAGTAAATGTATGGTAATTCAATGTTTACGTCATTTGAGCAGATAATTCCATGAATTTTCAAATCTAGAAATATAAAATTTATGTTCACATTTGAAAAGAGATGTATTGGATTTTTATAAAATGGAAAATAATATAATAATAAAAAGCAGACAAAATACACGTAAAATATTGTAAAATATAACAATATTTCTACTTTTTATCGATTCTCAAAAAAACCATTAAATTTATTCATTTATCTTAACAAATAAATTCTAAAATAACATTCGATTTTTGATTTTATTTAAATATAAACACAAAACATATACAAAATTTATCATAATTTAATAGTATTATCGATTAGAGAATAAATATAAAAACAATATATTACGAAATTCAAATCAAATATTTATGTAAATGAACATTTTAACTCTATTCAAAAGTATATCTGCATATAATGCATAAAATAATATAAATGAACAATTAAAAGAGGTTTCTCAGCATATTAATATCTTTTTTGTTATTCAAAGAGCATAAAAATAGACTATCATGTATATGAATAAACCCAGTCTTTTAAAATTTAAGAGATAGAATCTATAAAAGTATATATAGTTAAACACAAAAAAATCGTTTTTCTATAGTTAAACATATAAAAAGTTAACTAGTAATGTATAAACCTATTTATAAGAAAGAAAATAGAAGTGAAGATATTATTATGTAATTTAATGTATCATTAAATAGTTAAACGAGTAATTCTTAACTAAGTATTCATAACAACCTAAAAAACCTTTTAATTCAATAAGACGTAGTATAGGGTTTTTTAGGCAAATAAAACAGAAAATCAAAAACAAGGAAAAAGAAAATTATTAAATTGTTAATATTTAACTCATAAACGATATAATAGATAAAATATTTATTTAATGTTTGTTTTTTAAAACTTGGAAAACCTCAAATAGTATCAGAAGTTATTGCATAAAACCTCTTTTTTATTGTTTCTTATAACTACCTGTATTTATTCTTTTTTTCTACAAAACACAGAATTACTTATTTTTTATGTGAATCGAATTGACTTCTACATCACTATTCATGTAAACTTTTATAAAGTAAAAAAGCATCAAAAATTACATGTATATACTTTCGTAAACAATCTATCTATTAACAATGAATATAAAAAATTTAAAATGCAAAAATTATATAATGATTATCAGGATAGTGGAAATAATAAAGAATTCTGATTTTTAGCTGCCAGGAAAAGACGAAAAATGTATTTATTACATATTGCATATAACCTTAGAATATATATAAAATTTTATAATCCGCAAAGAGACAAGTGGTTGATTCTTGCTATTATATGACGTATTAATGTTTTATTTTCAATCTAGCACATATTTTGATATTTTGTTGACAATAAATCAGTGATAAAAGGTTATTAAATTTATAAAAGACACCAATGGCTTTTATTATTATTCAAAAAAACTAGAAAATATCAGATGAAGATTAACTAAATAACGAAACATTATAAAAATAAAAGTATAAACGTGTGATAAATATAATAATAGAGTCGCCCCTACCCTAGAAGGGCGACTCTATTATTGTGTTCATTGCATCGTAATTGCAAAAAAAGAATATCTATTGTAATGGAAGTTCTTTTAAATATAAATTAATATATATATATAATATATTTTTTTTCTATAAAATACATATTTTACTATTAAATCCAATATATATAGTTTTACTATATATTTTTCTAATATCTATTTTCTTTTTTGAAACATGAAAAAACACAAAAAAGGCATAATCTTTTATAAAGTACACAGTAAATGTATTATTAAATAATGTTAATAGAGTTAAACAGGAGATCTATTTATTACAAAAATTGGTATATCTAAAAAAAGAATTTAATTATAATACATACAAAAGAAATTATATTTAACTAGCTTTCCTTTATAAAATCGACCTTTTTTAAACAAACTGAAGTACTTGAAAACTCTTCTATAGCCTTATTTGCATAAGCAATGAATGAAGTACCTATTTGAGATGCAAAGAATTTAAATACAAGATTTCTTGCTTTAGTTTAATCCAATAATGTTATTTTTTTCTTTTAGCAATCTTACAGAATTAACTACTCTTTTTAGCTTTTTGACCGACTATATCGTCAAAATAGTATTTCAATCATCTGATTATCCTTTAAAATGCTTTTCTTCTAATTTCAACACATAAAATAAATCTTGTTTTTTTAACTTGAACTGACATATTATGACTCAAAATCGCGCCTTTTTTTTATCAAAACATTATAGCCAAGAGTGTGTAATATGCAATGAAATTGTATTATATAGTCTTAATTTTATCTCAGTGCTACTATATATCCAATAAATCAGCATTTTAGAGAATCAGAATTACACAAAAGTTTCCTAAAATTATAAAAAAAGAAGAAGAAAATAAACAATAATACTTATTTACATACTATCATAAAAACTTTCTACTTTATTAGACACATTAAATTTCCGAGTTAAGTATTATCCACCTTTTATTTTCGTAATTAAGAAAATTGGCTAAAATCTATTTTAAATGAACATCAAATTAAATTACATGAAGAATAACATTTTTTTGTATAAAGATGTTTTAATATGATAAAAAAATTGATTAAATAGCCTATATAATTATCATACAAAAGAAAAAAAAGAAAAAAAATAATAGGACCCTTAAACATTCTATTGAATATTCAAATAAAAATAAAAAATATATAATATGAATCTTATTATGTGTCAAACCATATATTTTCGATTTTTTATTTATGAAAGATAATTATACATAAAAAACCCACTAAAATAGAGATAAAAAATAGTGGTCTAAATCCACACATAAAAGTTTCAAAAACAAAAAAAAGACAAAAATCTTCGAATATACTAAATTTTATATATACTATATAAGTTCTTTTAAAAAATATAGTTTTCATATTAAAAAAAAATCCTTTTTTTTGCGTTGTCAACAAAATTATAAAATAAAATGATTATGTCAATGTAGGTCGTTTTCTTTGTTAATATTTTATATAATATGAGTTTTTATATAGAAAAACCGATACTGGAATATATCAAAATGCTTAGTATAAGTTTTTTTTGAAAAGAGAAAAAATTATAACAACTTGTCAATATAAAATGGACATTTAAGCGATCGAAATAATCTTTATATAACGCTTACCAAAAACATAATTGAATTCACAGAGTATTAATTACAAAAAATGAGTATCAAAAACATATATTATAAGGCATAATAATTTGAAATTATGCTAATTTAGTGACTTAATAGGTCTTTCTAAACAAAAAATAAGTATAAAAAACTGCATTTTTATTTCCTATGGTGTATTAAATACCATAATTATCTACTTTATTTGCTAGTGAACAAATTATACAAAACTTCATGTGGCTATTTAAGCGACAAAATCTAGCAAAAAGATAAAAATAAATGTTTAAAAGAAGTAAATCTTATTTTTTTTTGACACGAAACTTTCTTAAAATATAATAGTTTTATTCTTGATAGCTAACATATTATAATACACAACAGAAAAATCTACAAAACATTAAATATGAAAATATAAATAAAAAATCTTTTATTAATACAGGGTCATCATGATAAAACCTGTTATTCTTATATTAAAAAAATTATAATATCAGAAAGAGAAATTTCGCCTTTTATAATGAAAATACGAAATTATTTCCAAATAAAATGCGAATTAAGCAGCACATAATACACTTAACTACGTATTTATATATTAAAAAAAGCAATCAAGAAAAAATATGCACAAAGATATTAATTTATATATGGATAATAATATAATGGTACAGAACTCTTATATAATATTATTGAAAACATAGAGATCCAAAATTGAAAATAGATACAGGTTTTATTTGTTTTCAATCTAGTATACACACAATCTATAATATACTGTTCTTAATTGAGTAACTGAATAAAAGATAAACTGAACGAATTTTCATATATAAAAAACTAAACGGTAAAATCTTATATAATTGAATTATATTTTTTTTTCATAGAAAAAAAGAGAAAAAAAACTTAAAAAAATAATAATTTCTTAAGAAGAGAATCTTAAACGAAGAAATATAAGAATAGTGCTATGTACATAATAGAACGCATAAACTTTCTCATAATTTTGTTTTTTTAAGAAGTTCTTACAATAGATCATATTCATTTATCGATATAAAGATTTTATTCAACAAACTATGCAGAACCACAAAAAAATACTATAAAATATAAATAAATGTATTTCATAAACATAAATTTATTTATTACTAATAATTAAGAAAATTAAAAAGATTTTTTTAGAACGTATATTATTTAATATAGATGCAAATAAAATCAGAAAAACGTTTTCTTATGCAAGAATAGTTTATAAGAAATAATCTATTGAGATACAGATCAATCATGTATATAAAATAAAAAAAAAATTCTGTTCATAAATTCTTAAAGAAACGTAAAAAATTAAATCGAATATTTTTGTTTTAAAAACCAAGAAGAAAGAATATATAAACACAATCACATTTTTTTATGCTAAAATTCATGTGGAAATCTGAAAAAAAAACTATAAAATAAAAAAAAGGTATAAAATCTATTTAGATTATGCATATAATTATAAGGTAAAAGTTCTTGCAATACATAAAGAGTGTTTAAGTGCTGCAAAAACAAATTTAATATGCTTCTTTTTCGTATATAAGAAGCATTCTAATAATAGCCTCAACCATGCATCAAATGTAACAAAAAGAAAAAAAAGCTGTTTTTCGTGTTAAACAAAGATTTTACGACATAATAAATATATTAAATGAATAATATAAATGAACTTTCAAAAGAAAAAAAACGAAAAAATATGGTTCTAACCAGCAAAGATTCAACTGAACACTCAAAACAAGAAAAAATTAGATAAATATATATAAATAGATGTGACGAACATATTTTGCTTATTTATAACACATGAAAGATTGTAACAGATAAAAAAAGCCGTTAAAATCAAGAAAAATACTAGGGACCTCAATCCTCATATAAAGGTTTTAAAAACAAACAAAAAGATTTAAAACACAATTTTCTTTGTTTTCATATATGTAATAGAAGGTTCCTGATTAGAAATGGTTGTAAAATAAGAAACAAAAATCTTTTTTTTACGTTGTTCGCAAAATTATATAACAAATCATAATCTTATGTGGTAGAGAAGAGCAACAAAATATCAATATTTGCAATAAAAGAATTTTCTAGAAGCATAATAAAAGCTTTTATCCACCAAACTGTCCTTGGTCTTGGTTTTTTATGCAGACATAAAACAATATGGCGACACATAAAACTTGAAATGAACCAAAAAACTACAAAATATATCTTTTATAATGTACAACATATAACAAAACATATTTAATAGAATTCTCATGGCTAGAGTGTATCTAAAATATCCGTAATAAGGCAAAAAAAAACTTAAATATAGCTAATTCGGTGGATATATATATCCACAAAATGATGATTTTTATATCTTTCAACTGTAAAAAATTTAGTATTTTCTTCTATTTTTATAATTGTCGTGCTTTTTCTTAGCTTTCTGACATATGTATCATCGCATATTCGACTTTTCGGTAGACAGAATCCAGCTAAAAGCAAAAAAAACATATTTAAAAGACAATAGAGTCTTCTATTTACCACGAAAGTATTCTAATATATGTGTTATACCTATTTTTCTGCGGACAGATTATATTTAAAATAGCATATAAAATTGTTTATATAACATAACACATGAGATATTTATAATAAAATCGATTTTTATCATAATTTTATCATGAAAAAAGCTAATTATTTTAGCATAAAAGATAAAATATAAGAATAGAAAAGTAGAAGATCATCTATATAATATAAAAAAACCAAAATATCGGTGTAAATATCGAAATTAAGCTAGAAAAAATTTATAAACTTACAATTCGTAAGAACTAAAACAAGACAATCCAATATAATTTTCTATCACTGAACGTATTATATATCCAAATATTCATATATTAGTGCATTTTTCTCTGTATATTTACTTAGTATTCTAAAATCTATTATATAAAAGAGAAAATGAAATCTTTTGTATTTTCGATCTATTTATATGTTCATCTAAAAATTTCATTTCTTAAAAGAAAAATATAATTAATTTTCTATTTTTAATTACTAAGCACGAAAAATATGTCGATTTAACCAGTATATTTCTATAAATGAAAAAAAAACCTAAAAAAATTAAAATTTATTGATATGAGAATATCCAACAAAGCTATAATAGATAATAGAAATTTACATAATATAAAATGTAAAAAAAGTCATATTATTACTTTTTTTTAACAAATAATATAACAGTATAAAAATATTTATCGTTTTATAAATTATAGAGAATAATCAATGTAGAGTTCTTTAAAAGTTATAAAATCTAGTTTAATATAGGTTATAAACATATGTGAATTTATTATTGCTAATTTTTCGAATATGAAGATTATTATAGATATATATTAATTAATAGATTTTAAATCAAAATTTAAATAAAATTTGAAGAACATTTTCAGATAAATAATTTATATAAAAAAAGTACAATAGTTTGTAAAAAAATCTTCAAAAATATAATATAAATTAATTTCGATTTATTGTGTTATTATATATCGTAATTAGTGATCTTTTTGTTATTCTTTTTCGTATCCGATTTAAAAGAAAAATTGAATGGTTTGATAACTGTATTTTGTATCATGAAAGTTCTAAATTTGAATAAAAAAACAATATTTTAGCGTATAATTTTATTTAAGAATGCTTTTCTTAAATCGCATAATATTCGAATATCTCGATCTAAAGATCATATATTCAATAATAACATATAAATTATAACAAGATTTATATATTTTTTGTTTATAATAGAACGAAAAAAGCATTAATCAGAATTTTAAGATAATAATTATAAAATTAATAAGAATTTATATAGTATTTACAACAAAAAATTAAAATAAAAAGGTAAATTATTAATAAATTTGTGGATTAAGCAATCGTAAAAAGCAAGATAAAACATCAAAAAAATATAAAAATGATGGTATAATTACCATTATAAAAGAAAAAAACATTAAAATCTCCTATAAATGATGGCATTATTACCATACAGTTTAATTTTTAGGATTATAATTGCATAAGAATATAAAGACATCCACTTTCAGATACTAATGTTATCATAGCAATGATTGAAAATATAGACTAATATAGAAAAAATGATATAAGATATACAGAAGTTGGTTTTTTTCGAATATATTCCCTATTTTCAGGAAAAAACGCATAATTATATACTCAATGAATAGAATTTCAGTTTTATAGAAATAATTTCGGTAAATAGAGAATAATTTTATCATAAAAATCGTATTATTTTATTTTCTTATCTAGAAAAAGGGGTAATTTTGATCAATAATCATTTATAATCAGTTGTGTCTTTGCATATTCAAAAGAAACATGCTGAGAATATAACACAGGTTTATAAAAACCAAAAAATATAACGATTAATATATTTTACATTCATTAAAAGTAGTAATAATCTAATTTCTTTAGAAAAATAAACTCTTTACAATAATTATTATAAATAAAAGTTTATCTAGCATTAGCAGTGATATAAAAAATAAAAATTTAATTTCGTATAAGATACCTCATAAAACTATTATATAGATTCTTATTGAAATAAATACAAAAATCAAGATTATAAAGGGGAAAATAAAACAAAACAGGTATGATAATAGCAGATAAAACTTATTATTGAAGCTAAAGATAATTAATGTACCAAGATACAAATTTATGTATATAGTTAGCAAATATTATCACAAATACATTTATTTCCAATGAAAAACGTAAAAAATATAAATATAACGATAAATGTATATTTCTAATATCAAATAAATATCAAATGGTGTTTATTTACAGTGTATATCTAATTTATTTCCTTGTCTATAATTATTATAAAATTTAACCTTCGATTGAATCTGGTTAAAAAAAATTTACGAAAAAAAAGTCCAAAATAATTTTATTTAACCCATCTCTATACACATTGTAAAATTTGAACCTTCTGACAAAATTCATCCAAATAAAATTTTCAAAAATTTCAAAAATGAATATATTCAACCCACGTCCAAAATTATTATAAAATATATATCTTCGGAATATATCATGTTATTGAAATATAATTTTATAAATAATAAAATTCAAATATACTATTCTAGTGAAACAGTAAATGTATGGTAATTCAATGTTTACGTCATTTGAGCAGATAATTCCATGAATTTTCAAATCTAGAAATATAAAATTTATGTTCACATTTGAAAAGAGATGTATTGGATTTTTATAAAATGGAAAATAATATAATAATAAAAAGCAGACAAAATACACGTAAAATATTGTAAAATATAACAATATTTCTACTTTTTATCGATTCTCAAAAAAACCATTAAATTTATTCATTTATCTTAACAAATAAATTCTAAAATAACATTCGATTTTTGATTTTATTTAAATATAAACACAAAACATATACAAAATTTATCATAATTTAATAGTATTATCGATTAGAGAATAAATATAAAAACAATATATTACGAAATTCAAATCAAATATTTATGTAAATGAACATTTTAACTCTATTCAAAAGTATATCTGCATATAATGCATAAAATAATATAAATGAACAATTAAAAGAGGTTTCTCAGCATATTAATATCTTTTTTGTTATTCAAAGAGC
>NW_028233010.1:0-35667 GCF_057557595.1 Rhyacophila brunnea | reverse complement strand
CCAAATACATATGCTAAAAAATTGATTACAATCATCAAAAACCTCGTGCACATGGAAATGTTTATACATTGTGTTTTTATTTTTTAAAACAGATAAATGGTTTTACACGACAAAACCAACCGTGATCAGACGTTTTTATACATTCCCATATAAATAAAATATATTTTTATTTCTGTATTACGACGTTAGTGTTGTGAAAAATATATTATTGAAATGCACATCTATCTCAACCTCGAAGAAATAAAATTCACGCCTTTCAGTTTGTTTTATTGTCAAGGTCTTGACCAGGCAAATTTTGGTCCATTTTGATATAGCACCACCTTTCCGTATGCCCTATTTTGGTATTTTTGCAGTGCCTACTCTGTGCATAATATTAATTATTACCATATCGAACCCTTTACGTGAAAGCTTGTTGTGCGTAATTAAATCAACCTTGAAATAATCAATAAACAGAATCAAGGATTTTGACAATTTAAATATCTCTATTTCAGGTTTAGAGATTTTATTAGCCCATCATTATATTCTGTCTTGAATCAAAGTTTTCCCAGCCACAGTGGCTAATAGGCGATATATTAATTGATAGCCATAATGATATTTCTGATAGCTTAATTTTTAGGGTTTGTTATGTGAGACGTATAATTACAAAAACCGACAACTCCATAATTTGATATTTGCGGGAAACAACGTTTTTATGTTTCAAGCTTAATTTTTTTTTAAACATAAGATTATTTCCGTCGTATTCTATGTCAAAATTAGAACCAAAGAGCAATTTGTTTCAGTCGATAAACTCTTAAATGTAATAAATATAGGCAAAATAAAATTGGACGTAGCGCTACTTGTACCTTACTTTTTAATTTATTCCGTATAACGCACATATTTCCGTGGCACTATCATGAGTTTACCATATGCTACAGCATGGGAGACGCCATTTACAATATTGAACGTTCCCTCATTGGTTGACTTAAATACGTGCGAAATCAATCAAGCTTTAAATAATATGAAACACGGACTTAGCGCTTTTTGGTCATGTAACATCGTTGATCAGTTTTAATATGATTTTTGCATCCAAATGACGTGTAAAAATACTTTATTGAATGACACAAAAATAATGGTTTACGTCTTGCTATTTCATGTATGAAAAACAAATCTAGTCTTATCTAATCTAATCGATATTGGAAGCGAAATTCAAAAGGCAACTATGAGACAATAAAGTGAAAGTTGTATCCCTGTAAAGCGTTCACATAATCCTGAAATATCCCCGACTTGTAAATGAGTGCTTAACATTCCGACCCGAGAAGCCTGCCGCTAAACTTTCCAAGCATTATACTTCCTTTATCCAGTTTCTTAGCGTATTTCCTTCGACATAGAAGTTTGGCGAAAGTTTTTTTTAAGATGGAGGACTTAGAAACAAAAATTTTCGACCGGAATATCTTTCATCTCATGGTTTCGTTTTGGAGTTTTAACATGTTATCATATTATACTTGTGTCGTTTAAGAAGAGTAAAGAGTTTACATTAAAACTAAAGTCTATTGTGGTAGGTAACCTTCAAAGTTTTCTAATGATACTGAATTAATTTTAAAACGTTATAAGAACTTCTCTACCATATGAAGCGTTAATATTATAGTAAATCTGAAAGTACCTTCTTAAATATTAATGTTTACTATGAAGACAACAAAGCACTCTCAAAAAAATATAAAACTCTCCTGCGCCCGGTAATAACATATTATTCAGAATGACGGGTACTCAATAAACAGGATGACAGAAATAATATGGATATCTTTGATAGTAGAATTGTGAGAAAAATCTTTGAGACTGTTCAAGAAGGTGGCATTTGGAGGTCAAGAAGCTATACATACTTTATAGGGGCGAAAACATTATGCGGCATAATATGTAAATGCAGAGACTGTGCTGGATTGGCCACTTGCATAGAATACCGGAGGATATACCAGCGAGGTGGGCTATGTACGCAATCCACGATGGCAAGAGTCTTGTGGATGGCCGAAATTGAGATGGCTAGACTGCGCCACGGGAGATTTAAAAATACTCGATCAAATTAACTGGAGAATGTTGGCGCTGGATCGTATAAAATGGAGGAAGTTTTTGAAGGAGGACAAAACCCACCAAAATGATTACGATATTTAACATTATGAAATAATGTGTAGTATTTTTTTTTATTTATACTTCTTTTGCCGCGTTTGGTAAAACAGATCAGAGTGTATTTTTGGCGTGTGACGAAGTTGCGCGCACCGATGTAACACGCTTGGCGTGTGACGGAAGTTGCGCGCGCCGATGCAACACATAATTTATTATTATGATTATATTCATTTCGGTCTCAAGGGTACATGCACATGCATTATATTGGAGTGTATATTTATTTTTCATTGTAGAGATTGTGTATCAAGATTTGAGGCTATATTTGTGTTAGTATTATATATGAGTAAAATTGTATATCAATAAATAAATAAATTTTATGAATGTTGAGTTGGTAAATAATTCAAAAAATATATTAAAATTTGATTTTTTATTAATTCATCATGGGCACTTCTGAATCGATTATAACCAATGTATGTAAAAGATGAGTTTTGGTATAATACAATTAGCATGTGCTATATGAGACACAGATGAATCGCGTACGTTTTCATCAAGCTAATCCACTGTAATATTAATAGACTCAGGTCACGGCTTACTTTGTTTTGTTACGCCAAATAAGTATAACTTCTAACGCACGTACATAATGTACACATACCAATTTTTTTATCTATAGTTTTGTAGCCACTTCAATTAAATCATTCCCGAGGCCTGCCATATACTGGATAAATCAGAGCCGCTACAGCCTCATCTGTCAAAAATTTCAACCATTTATACACAATTTTTGATTCATCAGTCAATAATTTGTACTACTTATGTGACCGTATTGACACAACTGGTATCAGAGTTATTTGATTTATACCGGAACCAAAATATTAATTAAAACACACTTAACATTATAATGAAAACGTAACAAGTGAAAATAAATTAATTACTATAAAGAAAGAGGCGGAAATATATATAGTAATTTTTTTATTCGTATACTTCTGAAACAATTAATACTTTAATTACCAAATTTAAACAAAGCCGTTAAATTATAACTTGGAATTTTAACCAAATGTTTTTTCAATTGGTATTAAAATAATGTATTTTTAGATACTAACCTAAATTTCAGAGTTGACATTGACAGCTGTTATAATCTATTTACCGATCCTCACAATGATCGATCAATAATTTAATACAGTAAGTTAATAACTAAATTAATACAGATTGTATGAAATTAATAAACCTTCATCGTAAATGTTCTAAGTTTAAATTAATATTTCCCCTTGTTTTGTAGTATCTATTATGAGTTATCCGGAGAATTCATTCATCTAGTCATTGATCATTATTTTACTCTACACAACACATTTAATCATAACGCTCTATCTAATATTGATAGTTTCGACGAATTATGTATTCTTAAAATCACAATAATATAATAGTAGGCGGACTCACAGATAACCGCATTTCACTATAAAATCATTCTCAATATCATCAATCGATAAGTGACTAAATTTGTATGACATCAAATAAACCTTTGATGTATGTTCTAAAATCAAATTTTAATTTAACAGACTTTTAGGTTTATTCAGTAGGTAGCACTGTCAAAGGGTGGGGGTAGGTTATTTAGATCCAACATAAATAGCGCACACTAAACTTTGTCAGTTATACGTATTTGTTTTCATTAAACCAAAACTACAAAATGCAGATAGCGTTGGTTAGTTTTAAAAAATTAATTAAACCCTGAATAAGCCAAGTAATTCATCATAGATAATAGTCAAGAAATAGTTGAATCTATAAAATATTCAAAATTATGCCATGTGATCATACATAGTTACTTATATAAGAATATTTGGTACTGTTCGGTTGTCAGGAATACAGCGGAAAACACATTTTGAAAATACCCGATATACTGGATTATTTGTTAGTTTGGGTTAGTTTAGGTTAGGTAAGGTTGAGTTAGGTTAGGTTATGTTAGTTTTGGTTAGGTTAACCTAATAAATAATCCAGTTTATCGGCTATTTTCAAAATGTGTTTTCCGCTGTATTCCTGATAACTGAACAGAACCAAATATTTTTATATAGCTATTACGGTTTAGTTTAGGCAAGGTGCGATGAATTTTTAAAACTAACCAACACCATCTGTAATAATATGTATTCTTAATTCAACGAAAACAAATAAGTGTGACTGAAAAGTGTGCACTATTTTGTCAGATTGCCTATAGAATACCTAAACTATTATGGTTTGGTAATGCGGAGTTTAATAAAATTGATTTTTAAAAATATCTAACCAACTGACAGACAAAGTTTAGTGTGCACGATTTATGTCGGATCGTAACAGCCTAACTCCACTATTCGTCACTGTTCGGTAGTTATCTCAGCTGATAAACAGGTATATTATTTATATTATTTTACCCCGTACTAAATTAAGTTTGATTATGTATTATTATATAATATTATACGCCATGTTCACTAACTAATTCAGATTTATTGTCATTTACCTGTCGCACATAGCTGTAACGCAGTGTAATTGTGTTGTTTCGACGAGGTTAATACGATAAGCTCAGTCATTTAATAAACATGTTACACTGAGTGGTATAAGCCAATCAAATCATGCGGCTTATTGGTAGTACATCTGACAATGTCTCATCTGGCTGATAAGTGGCTAAGCCTCTTACAATACATTGTTAATCCATATGTTTTGAGGTAAATTATGATATGTTTGAAATCAGAATTTTAACACTACAATTAATATGGTTAAGTTTATGTTGTCTAGTTAAGCTCAGTGCGAGATGCAATTTTATTAGGTATATACATTTTTTGTCGTCACCCTCTTGTCTAGTTATGTATCCATAACTCCCCAATTACAATAAATTGTCTTTTGTTTAATTCATCGATACTCCAAGTTAGCTACTAATTATGTAGGTACCATTGTTAAGAATATTCGATCGGTGTGATTTTGACTATTGCAATGTACCTACTCAATATTATATTATTGATCAACCCCAATTTAACTACCCTATCTAGCTGTGTTACTACAACACACGTCATAAACCCTTGTATATGAACTAATCGTCACAAATATTACTTACTTACCTTTTCATATTATTACAACATTGTAAATAATTATAATACCATTCAACTTGTTCAAGCATAACTCAGCTCTACTCTCCGAGTTGTTTCGTTGTGGATCGAACTCTTCTGAGTTCTTTCCCTTTTATTTACAATATGTAGGTAACTGTACTTTGAGACCATGACAAATAAACATCACTGCAGATTAACATCCATCGAGTCTTTTTACTGACATACACTTTCCACTGGACCACGTGAAGGATCGAGGCTCGTCGGTAAGGATTTCCGTTGCCAAAAACATAACAGTCTGATAATTGTGATCACTTTTGAATACTTCCGGATTATAAATAAGCTTTTTATAAAAGCTTCCTTATTTAAATCGTGATATTTCTGCAATCAAAACATATTATTAAGAATTTATTAACAGCATTCTACATACAAATTGTTAGATTTGGTTTTTTTGAACATCTACAGATTATGCATTAAATATAATAATTAACATTAACACAGAATAATAATTATATATTATAATCAGGTGCAATTAATACAACAGCAAAATATTGAGGAGTGTATTTTCAAACTGAACTTATTCCACTACTTGACGAAAATTAGTTATGAATGCCAGAGTTTGAAGTGTTTCTTTTGTATAGAAAAACCTAATAGGCATTCAATCCAGTAGCAAAAATAACTTTATAATAGGTGTTAGTTACAAATAATTACAAGATAAAAAGAACTTTTTATATATAACGTTTTTAAATTTTCTGTTGAATTATTATGTTTATCTTTTACTTGATATGAAGTAAATAAAAAACAAACAAATATATAGAATACTGAAATGTCATTTTGATTTCCATAGTAACGCACGTATATATTAATAATTTAGTTAATAGGACCACCCCCTTAGCAACCAATAATAGTCTTTTATACTTTTTACGGATTTTTCTGAAATAACTTTCCATACAAAACAGAATTAACTGAAAATAAATTCAATTCTGCTTAAAGATGGCTAAAAGTATTAAAAGAATGCATTGGCATCGTGTTCTGATATATTCTAAAAGTTTCAAATATTTAGCTAGTCGGGAAGTTAGTTAAAAATCGTTTGCAAGATTTGTACTGGACAAACAACCACCGGACAAACAAGAATACAAGCTAATAAAAACGTTGTAAGAATGTAATTAATTACGAATATTGTATTGCGGACCAATTCATTTTTTAACTAACTGTCATTTATTATTATTATTATGAATAAAATTATCCATTATTGAGAAATAGCACCACGACGTCGTGTTCAGTATTTAAGATTCTCAGAATAAACTCAAATTGTATGAGAAAATATTTCTTGGAAGTTCTGTATAGAAATTCTCCATCTGTACATTTAACCAATTCTGAGACTAGACATGTAGTAGTTGTCAAGAGCATTATTTCCATTCTATTGTGACTATCTTGAAAATATAGTGCAGTGGTTTCTCTTTGTCTTTAGTATCACAGTGAAACATCCGTTGAAGCGTTCACCATCACCCACATTGCTATCTGATCTAAGAATTTACCAACGCTTGCCGTCTTTAGCTTTTTCTCATTAATTATATTGTTAACTGTTAACATTCAGTTTTTAAAATCTGAAAATATATCATTCTGATTCAACAAGAGTAGGGATTCCAATCTCGGGATTCCGAACTATTTTCGATACCTATGAATCTCGGGATTGATAAACATAATCCCGAAACAATCAATTTTTATGGAAAATAAAATAAAAACGAAAATATAACAGAAAAAATACTTTTAATAACAAATCACTACATTAGAAATAAACTGAGTTTAAATAAAGTTTGATTTATAAGTTGCCGATTCATTTTATTTTTTCACATAATTTATTAAAAATGAGAAAGATTGGAAAAAACATTGCTTCGCACTTTTAACAAAGTAATTCCACCATGATCTCATACGTTTTACGGCAGTTTCATATTTATTTGCCTGACTAATTAGATTTATGAAGCAGAAAGACCATAAGTATACCATGATTATTTGCTTTACTATTTTAAATCACGCTAATCCATTCATTAAGTTTTTACAATCAGAGACAGAAATCTCATATTAAATTCACATTATTATTTATAATAGAATATTATTTACTCCTTTAAACTGTATTATGAATGTCTTAAATAGTATAAATAATTATATTAGATTTATTTTTGTCCAATTTTATCAATGGAAAAAATGCCAATCCCGGGATTGTCAAATTGTAATCCCGGGATCAGAATTTTGGCTTGGGACTGGATTCCCTAACCAAGACCTAACTGCAAAGCAAAGATAATATCTGATATTTCTTAAAACGTATTTTAAATCTTCCTCACTAGTCATCGCTAACGAATTTCCTACTATGACATACTATAGACCTACAAATATTCTTACCAAACTATTAAATCCTTATACCCACATGTGACAATATTGTCATTTTTATTTTTATTATATGACATAGTTACACCCACGATAACCGCCTAGCTTAAACGTCGGTCTATACCGTCGTGGGTCCCAAGCTCGAATCCTGGATCTGGCAAGTAGACATATTGTTTTTAAATTGTGTATGAGTCATAGTATGGACCTAATAGGTTAAGCAAGTGGCTGACATCCATTTCTCGTAAAAACATAATCTCCACTCCGTGGAGGCCCATAATAATATGATCTTATTGGCATCGGATATGGTCTGGAAATATGACATAGACCTATACCGCGCAGTTTAGTAAAACTCTATATACATGTTTCATTTAACATCAAAATTTTAATAAGTATACTTAATTGAACATATATAATTCTGAAAACACTCATGATAAAATGTAGTCAATAGAAAAAATCTTTTTTGAAAAAAGTAAGACACCCGGCAGAAATCAAACCTGCGTCTCTTGGGTTCGCGCCATGTGAATTACCACTATGCTACGACTGCCATGCTTAATTGCGACAAACTTTAACTATTTGCTTTTATTAATACCTGCTTATTAGTGCTCTCCAAGTTAAGTTACGGTAGGCGATCGATTTTTGTATTCTAAATTATAGTATTTCCTCATTTTTCATCAAATTTTCTCATGGGTGTTTTCAGAATGTGAGAGGCTGTACTTACTGAGATATTTGGTCTTACTAGTAAAATTTATTTGTATTAGAAAATATATACCACTGTAACATTGAATAAAATATTCAATATTAAATGTTAAACTGGGGTAAAGTACATGTCTTACTATAGCACTCAAATAGTTTAATACGAATATGTTACTGATGAAATATTTGTATGCCTTCGAATTTTCTTTAAATATTTTAAAACAAGTTTTAATTTTACTAAGAATATAACATAATGAATTTTTTTAAACCTCAATATCTCAATATTATGTTTGTAGATGTCCCACTACAGTTCTCAGATGACGATATTATAGACTGTTAGATTCTCAAATTTTGTGTCTTATTCGTTGAATAAAAGAAATAGATTTATCATATCTGTAACTGTCACTTGGTGTGTTAATAAAGCTGGGCATATCGAATTTAAAATAAAACATTGGCTAAAAACCAATCAATTATACATACAGACCAAATCAAAACCTCAAATGTTTACCTAGTGAAAAAATTCGGTTACAATCCGTATAGATGGATTTCACACCACAGTTAGAGCAAACACGCATAATATATTGAAATGGGAATTTTACTGAGTGTTTTTAGTTTGAAACTGGCGCGTTAAAAATCAATGTTTCCGAAAAGTTTATTTATAGGATTTCTCATTTTAAACCGCACCAGGGATTTCAACTGCTATAGAATTTAATGCTTTGTAATTTTAGTAGACTGGCTTAATTCTATGACGCGTTCATGAGTATTGTTTATATACTACTAATCTTCGATGGGAAGACAATACCCAAGTAAATGGTGCATACTGTAATCTATGTCAAAATGCTCAGAACTACGGAACTAATTATTTTAACTTTGTAAGCTTCTTGCGATAACTTTGGTATAATATTGTAATCTGAATCAGTGAGTTTGTTTTTAAAAATACATAATTAGAATAAACTATTTTTTCCATTCAAAGAATAATTCGAAAGATTTAAGAATGTTACACTCTTAAATCTTGTAAATTATTCGTTGAATAAAAAAATAGTTAATTAAAATTATTAGCAAGTTCAAGTAAGTTACAACAAAAAAAATCTTCAAACAAAAGCCGATCGTTCATAGTAACTCAATTTGGAAAGATTTCGAAATTTTGAAAACACTCATGAGAAAATATAGCCAATAGAAAAAATCTTTTTCGAAAAAAGTAAGACACCCGGCAGGAATCGAACCTGCGCCTCTTGGGTTCCGCGTCCTGTGCATTACAACAATGCTACGACTGCCATGCTTAATTACGACTTTAACTATTTTTTTAACTCTTTTTTAAATTTATTTCTTTAACTAATTTTAACTATTGGACTTGCTCATAAGTGCTCTCTAAATTGAGTTACGGTATTCAATCGATTTTAGTATTTTAAATTAAAGTACTTATTACTTTAATTACTAACCGACGTCACTCGTGGTGCAGTGGATAAGGCGCTGGCCTTCCACCCGAGAGTTCTGGGTTCGATTCCCGGTCATGACAAAAACATTTATGTGTTTTTCTCAAAGCCTGGGTGTTTGTGATTGTTCAAAATTACTAACAAACCACCTTGTACGAAAAAGCAAGGACATGATTATTAATAATTCAAAAAAAAAAAAAAAACCGACGTCACGGATTACTCCAATATTTTTCTGTTGAAACTTACTTGAACTTGCTAATAATTTTTAATTAACTATTTCTTCGGAATATTCCGTATTCCGGATGCCGCCAAAGACTTCAACTGGCACCCAAGTATTTGAACCTGGACACCATCTCGACGGGCAGACCGGAAACTCGCAGAGGAGTGTCATCGTCGATGCATGCAGCACTGCACATGGATTTGGTCTTAGCCGCATTCAGATGAAGACACACACGTTTTGAGTTCGAGAATCGATGTCTCAGCCGAATCTTAGGGGTATATTGGTACGACCGCGTTACAAACACCCGAGTTCGTGAGCAGACACAACAGCCTTTGGTGATTGAAGTTATCACGAAGAGACGCTTTACGTGGTTGGGACACGTATTTCGGATGCCGCCAAATAGTGCGGCACTTCGTACCCCTGTAGCATAGCCCAAGGGTTCCATCGCCATGGCCGGCCCTCCCTCACTGCGATAGGAGTGCTATAGGAGTGACCTACTTGCTGCAGGTCTAACATGGCGGGAGGTGCAAGAATTGGCGATAGACCGAGGGAAGTAGCGCCAACTTGTGCTTCCCTATGCCTCAATGTTGGGTCGTAACAGGACGGAAGACGAATTTCTTTTGTCCAACGAATAATTTACAAGATTTAAGAATGTACTATTTTAATTATTGAACATACATTATTCTTAAAACACTCATGAGAAAATATTATAGCCAATAGAAAATCGTATTCGAAAAAAGTAACTTTAATATTTTTTGATTATTAACCTATTAACTAGTTTTAAATAATTGAGTGTCGTTATCGTCTATATTAAAAGTCGCTAATTATACGGTTATATTATTCCCAAATACTGCGTTATATAATCTTAGTTATCCGTATAGCAATAGATGTGGAAAGTAGAGAAAAAAAGATTTCTTCTCATCGAAAAAAAATCAGCGTTACAAATCAGCCCGAAATTCGCCTAAGTCCCTAACGACGGACAGTAACGGCAAGTAACGGATGGCAGTGAGCGGCGTTATTTGTGGAGTGCTCCGGGGTGGGCGGTTTGGCAAACGCTATGGGCGGGTAAGCCGTTACTCAGGTCCGCCTATGCGATAGTT
Organism: Rhyacophila brunnea; assembly: GCF_057557595.1. NCBI lineage: Eukaryota > Metazoa > Arthropoda > Insecta > Trichoptera > Rhyacophilidae > Rhyacophila > Rhyacophila brunnea. Next base: position 24,686 of record NW_028233010.1, on the reverse strand, counting down.
TTATGCACAGCCTCCGCTTTACTTCTCTGGTTTGGCCAGATTTTTCCCGAGATAATATGATTAGGTCTTAAAATAATAGAGGCATTTTTCTAAGCGACAAGCTGAGTATGAATGCGCAGAGAAAAATCATTTCAATTCGTTTGATTATTTCCATGCATGAATATAATGCATAATAATAAGTATTTAACATTAAGTTAATCTCTCCAAACCAAAACCCGCCACGCACCACACCCGGTCTTAATCGAGCGTACCACGTGGCCCTACATTGGCGATGTGAAGCATATAGTTCAGTTTTACACCGGGAATGTCCTAGGAGAAGATACCCAGGACTAAGGTTGCCACGCTCAAAGTGAGCTCTGACTGAGTTTAAATTTATTTTCGAATGCAAAGTGCCGGAGAGAGGAGAGTACAGGGAAATTATAAAAATAAAAAATAATTCTAGTGTATATATAACAAAAATAATAAAGCTAATCATACGGACAGCAAAAATTATGTGAAGAGATCTTCACGCCCGAAGTATGTGCCGCAATTTTTTTAAATGCAAGATAACTGGCCTTAGTAGCAACCAAATTGGACGGCCCGATGGGCCCAACAGCTGGTTGGACCGACCTGAGCATCTCCTCATACATTCAAATACAGTCGAACTTGGTTATTACGAGGAAGATGGAACCGACTGAATTTGCTCGTTATATTGTTATATAACAATTTTTGCGTCACGTTCTATTTAAGCATAGAACATGAAAAATCTGAAAACTATCGTAAAAATTCCCGAAACACGCATAGCATCCATAAACTACAAAAGAAGTTGAAATGAAGTGCTGAGCCGCCGGTGCTGGTAGGTGCCTACTGACTTCACAAAGCTTGGATTTTTTACATGCATTTTCAACCATATGCGTGGATACTTTTTCAATGTTGTCGACGAAGACACCAATTAGGTACTTAGATACTTAACTAGTGTCATGAACGTAATCCGATCCCGGCGGCATCGGTCTAGTTAACTGCCCGGTCGGATTTTATTGCAAAGGGTCGGAAATGTGGTTTTAAAACGATAGACCAGTCGGAAGCCAACAGCGGTGGAGTGAGGTTGTACAACTTCGCTTGCGTATTCGGGACGCTATTCGCCTGGTTACTCGCGAACGGTTATAAATACGGGATACAACAAAAATAATATTTTTTGTAAATGAATTTGACAATAAACTCAACATGTGTGGTCCCATGTGATTTTGACAATCAGTGCCAGTGCTTGAGAAAAAGTGAAAAATATTTATTGTTGCACGGATAGTGCACTTTGTGCGGGGAGTGCGTCAAACGCTGTGAAGCGAGGGGTTGTCCACACTGTTTTTTGTTCACACTGTTGCGCGAATTCCAAGACCGCGTGAACGGCAAAAGCAATAAAATGGAAAACACCACGATGGAAGTGAATGAAACCAAAAAAACGAAGAAGAAAAGAAACGATGATGAAGAGGAAGTGGTTGGAGAAAAAGAAGAAGAATGGCAGACGGTGACCTCTGGAAAAAAACCCAGAAGAGACTCTGGGGTCACTCCAAAGGGAAACCAAAACATCGTCATGATAGCGACGGGAAGTAAAATTCCATTAAAATTGAAAATAGCGCAGATGCTGCATAAGGCAGGAGTAAAAGTACAGAAAATTTACAATAAAAATTTAAAGACGTACATCCAAGTAGAAGACGAAAAAGAAGCAGATAAAGTGAAACAAGCTGGAGAACTCAAAGATCTCGGTTTTGTGACCAAAGAGAATGACTCCTGCTCTTATGGAGTAATAAGAAAAGTCGATATTGATATGGACCTCCAAGAACTGCAAATGGAAATCAAAAGTGATGCAAAAGTAATCAACCTTAAGAGGTTGACAAGAAAAGGTGATACAGGAGAGCTGACAAAGACCTCGTCAGTCAGTATTAAATTTGGGGAGAAAATATTGCCGAGAACAATTTACATATATGGAGTCTCTTTTGCTGTAGAACCGTATGTATTCAGGGTTATGCAATGCTACAAATGCTGGCGATATGGGCATATCGCGAACAATTGCGGACGTACAGTAGAAACGTGCCCTAAGTGTGGTGAAAACCACAAAACCTGCGAAAAAAATGAGGAAATTACGTGCATCAATTGCAAAGGTAACCACGCGGCAAACAGCCAAAAATGCCCAAAGTGGCAAGAGGAAAAGAATTGCAAAGAAGCAATGAAAAAAATGAACATACCTTTCAAGGAAGCAAAAAAAAATATGTTAAATAATAGCTATGCTGACATATTAAAACAAAAAAAAATCGTAAGAAGAGATGAAAGCGAAACAATTCAAAAAACTAAGGAAAACAAAAAGAAAGAAGAGGCGGTGGTAGAAGCTTCAGGCTCAACAATAATATCTACAGGTAGGAGCGTAAAGCCTACAAAAAATAAGAAAAATTCAAAGGGGAAGACAGAGGTTAACGCGATGGGAGAAATTATGAAAGTCTTGCTGAAAGGGGGAGACTGGCAGCAGATCATTAAACAACTAATAATTAAAGCAGTGGACTGGGTATGCAAACAATTCAAAGAAGGACACTTAAAGGAAATTCTAGGGGAGGTTCTGGAGCAAAATGGATAATAAAAAACAAATTAGGATTTTACAATGGAATGCCAGAAGTATGAAGCAAAAAAAGGATGATATAGAACTCTACTTAATAAGACAAAAAATTTCAATAGCATTAATCTCAGAGACTTGGCTGAGGTCTGAATTAGACTATCTGAAATTCAATGATTACACGATGTATCGAAAATACAGAAGGGATGGATACGGAGGAGAGCGATTCTGGTGCATAAAACACTGGCGTCTAAAGAAGAAAGAAAGAAAGACGGAAGAGCTAGACAAAATAATTATAAAGCCATTTAACAGAATAGGAGTGAGGACCTGATCGAAGGATCCCCTTCTAGAAGAGAAGAGGCGATATGACAGCGAGTCGCAGTCAAAGCCTCGGTAAAATCACAAAAAAAAAAAAAAAAAAAAAAAACGATAGACACATCAACATTACAATAATATGAAATGTATTATAAAGACCAGCAAAACGAATAATTTATAATTAAAATACTATAAGTAGATTCTTTCGTAGGTATGCAGATCATGATTTTATTGGTCATATTATGGATACTATAATTGGTAAAAAGGTGTTACAAATGTTGGCTTCTTGTCTTGCGTACTTTTCAGGTTTTTTCGGATGTAATGGTATTAAAAATTCTTTATAACTCCTTAGTTAGAAGCAGACTTGAGAGCGGGTCAAATATAGGTCTGAGTCCTGCATTAGTTGAAGTACGGCCGTATGTTGGAAAGGGTCCAGAAGAAATTTTTGAGACTCCTTGGCTTTTGGCTGTATGGATATTATCCGTGGCTATATCCGACTGATTTTACTTTAGGTATGCGTACATACTATAGCTTAAAGTTCAGAAGGGATCTTTATTTAGTTACATAATATTTATTCCGACTTATGAGTGGCGTAAATAAAAACTCTGTCATTCTTACTAGCATTCATTGATTTGAATGTTTCTGATAATTATCTTAGAAATCGCTAATACTAAATACTATCAGTAATGCGAATTAGGAAGGAAAAAGCTAAATTTAATGAAATCGCTTCTAACATTGATATATCCCACTGGCGTGAGTGTGAATTTATGTGAATGTTGTTTTATAAGACTTTAAGATAGGCCTAGAAACCTAGTTCACTTGGTGTGTTGTTCCATGTATTTTTTTTTTATTTTTTTACTCATATTATCCTGTATTTTACAACGTTTTATAGCTCGTATTCTGGTTTGTCCAGTGGTTGTTTGTCCAGTACAAAATAATGTTGCAATCGATTTTTAACTAACTTTTCGACTAGCTAGACATTTCAAACTTTTTGAACAAATCAGAACACGATGCCAATGCATTCTTTTAATACTTTTAGACATCTTTAAGCAGAATTGAATTCATTTTCAGTTAACTCTATTTTGTATGGAAAGTTATTTCAGAAAAATCCGTAAAAAGTAAAAGACTATTATTGTTTGCTAAGGGGGTGGTCCTAGCAACAATATATAGGTAATATGTGCTTACTATGGAAATCAAAATGAAATATCAAAATTACATTTCAGTATTCTATATTTGTTTGGTTGTTTGTTTTTTTATTTACTTCATATCAAGTACAAGTTTGAGCATAATAATTCAACAGAAAATTTAAATCGTTGTATATAAAAAGTTCTTTTTATCTTGTAATTTTTAATTTCAATGTTGTTAACACTTATTTTGTATGTCATATAATATTGTCGTGAATAATGCTTTAAATTTCTAATTTGTCATGTTCATTATATTATGTAAAATAAATGAATTTTAATTATTCAGTGCTTACTGTCATGATCATCAATTTTATATGATGTTAAAAACAGTGATCAAAAATTGAATTGAAAAAGGTTATTCCGGAATTAAAGTGGATTTTTAAGGCATATTTGATTGTTAAATCGAGAAATTGCACGTGTCACGTGGTTGTATAAGTAACAAATTCATTAGCATAAAATTCTATTGGTAGTTTTATAAATAAAATGGCGGCTCGCATTGTGTTTTGAAGTCTACATAACCTATGTATGTATTTATTCTTGTGTAACGAATAAATAACAAAAATAAGCAGTTATAGTCCGAAGATTGCTTTATAGCGGTTAGTAGCGTTAATAATTCAGTTAAAGTAGAACAAACACAAATAGCTTTATTTAACAGCTATTAAAAACAATGGTTAATGTAGTGCTTTCGGCTGTTGTTATACGTTATGTCATTCAAACTGGAGTATCTTTCCACAGATCAGAACTAAATTTAATATTCAAATGTTTGCTTTGATATGACAATTTTTGAAATGCGTGACATTTCTAACTAGTCGAATTAAATTAAAACCTGTCCAATTTTATGCATTTGTTTAAATATTCAAGGCATCTTTTGGCAATATTTAAACATATAATTTTGAATCCAATACAATTTATTTATTTACATTTAGTAAACTTAACAAATCACAAAACCATGACGTTTACAATATGACATGGAAAAAACAAAGAAATATAACTAATATTCATAAAACAGTAAGTCGATGTTTTAGTGCAAAGATATTATTTTATGTCCAGTTTTGTATATTTAGAGAAAATCGAATTATAAGATTTGAGATGCATGATGATGTATTTAAATGATACAATATCTTCTCAGATATCCTATGTGGATTTACACTATTTTTACAGTATGAAGATACGACGCAGATGAACGTTTTGTGTATGATAACTCAATTTCGACTGGAAACTTTAAAACTGGACATACAACATCATTGCACTACGCCATCGAAATATAAAAATTATAAACTACATGTAATTATGCCGACTGAGCTAAATAGACCCTATTTTAAGAGTTAAATTTATTAAACAAAGTCCACCTATAATCATCGTTAGGTAGGTGTAATATATCAACATCTGAAGCGATTTGGTTGAACAAAGTTATTGCCTTCATAACTTTTATCACCAATGGCAGGTTAATTCTGCACCTTGGAAGAATAGATAAAAGATGTTCCCAATTTCTATGACAGTGATCAAGGATACACAGGTACCAAGAATGGCAGAGTTCTCATTTTCATCGCGTAATAGTCGACCAAAAATACTTGGCCAAATATCGATATCATCTAGCGTTTAGTTTAGACTATGTAAGTATACCCACGGTGGCCGCGCGGCTTAAGCGTTGGACTATAACTCTGTGGGTCCCAGGTTCAAATCCTGGTTCTGGCAAGTACACATATTGTTTTTCAATTTGTATCTGTCAGGGTATGGACCTAGTAGGTTGAGCAAGTGACTGACATCCATTTCTCGTAAAAAACAAAATCTGTTAATACAAACCTCTACTCTGTGGAGGCCCATATGATCGTATTAGGATCGGACATGGTCGAAAGAATGTAAGTATACCTAAGACAACATCTACTGGATAAATCCACGGATAGTATCAATATAACATTACGAAAAGCAATCTCAAAAATTTCATTTGAACTCGTTTTATCATAAGTTGGTATTTTAACTCATGTGAGGCCCAAATAATCGACCCACTCTCAAGCTGGTTTCATAATAATGAATTATTAATAATAGAATGTAACTGTATTATTAAGGGGGGACATGCTCAGCGTACGTCAAAATTGAGCTTTTATGCTATTTTCAAAGCATGATCCAGGAATTCCTTAAATGTTGTAGATAATCTATTTACATAATTTTGAAGCCTTATTATCCTTTATATTTATTTTAAACATTTAATGACTGCATAAAGTATTTTTATTACATTAAATAGTTTTCTTTTAAACCTCTTGCTCTAATGTTTTAGAATATAGTCATATTTCAGTACGTCCATGTGAAGTGGTGGTAAGATTTTTTTATATTTATTAATTTTTAAAAGCATTTATAAACCATTAGTATAGTTAAATATTTACAATAAATACACCATTTCTATTGGCATTTATTTTCCCAGTGGTTAAGCTAGAACATACGGTCGTAGCCATAAATTGATAAACGATAAACGCATGTTTGAATATGTACCTAACCGATTTTTTTTTTTAAATACAGTCATCAAATGTTTAAAATAAATATAAATGATAATAAGGCTTCAAAATTATGTAAATATATTATCTACAAAGTTTAAGGAATGTCCAGGATCATGCTTTGAAAATAGCATAAAAGCTCCATTTTGACGTTCGCTGAGCATGTGGGCCGTTAATACAGTTACACTCGAAATGGAAGTATCTAATATGAGACCTAACATTTAAGCCTATTATTCTATTTTTCATAACAGACAATAAAATTAATAATAACACTTCCTACAACTATTGGTCAATGCAAATGGCAAAACCAAAAGTTACCTCGTTTTCAATCAATCCACTCTCCAGAAGTGTCTTTGCTATTGGTGTAAATTGTATTGTGCGGTGAAAAATACAACTAATAAAAAAGCAATTTGAAGATCGGCGAAGTAATAAAAGGCAAACAAATTCCTGAGGCGACAACGGGCCGGAAATTTGGAGTCCGCATAATAGTACGGGAAGAAAAATTCCGCCACTCACAACAAAAGACCAAACAGTAGTCGGCATCCTTCGGGGCATTTCCGATTTTATTTCATAGCTGAAGAGACGTTTCTTAAACGCCTGCGTTAATAATTATTTCAAGTAAAAGGGTAATTTTCTTTTAAGTGTGGGGTACCACAGCCAATATTAAAAACATTAACGTTAAATATTAAATAATTACAAGATAAAAATAACTTTTTAAATACAACGTTTTAAAATTTTCTGTTGAATCATATAAACTTGACAATTCTATGTATTAATAATTTTGGACAAATAAGGCAGTCGTCAACAAATCATTTTTTTGCTATTTTGCAACAAACAAATAAATATAGAATACTGAAATGTTATTTAGATTTCTATAGTAACGCACGTCTGTATTAATAATTTATTTTCTAGGACCACCTCCTTAGCAACCAATAATAGTGAATTTGATTACGGATTTCTTCTGAAATAACTTTTCATACGAAACAGAATTAACTGAAAATGAATTCAATTCTACTTAAAGATGGCTAAAAGTATTAAAAAAATGCATTGGCATCGTGTTCTGATATATTCTAAAATTTTCAAATGTCTAGCTAGTCGGGAAATTAGTTAAAAATCGATTGCAAGATTAATTGTACTGGATAAACAACCACCGGACAAATAAGAATACGACCTAATAAAAACATTGTAAATTAACAATTAAAGCGTTGTAGTTATTGATAGGTATGGGTTTGCGGAGGGTGTTGATTTACACTTTCCCACTTATTAAAAACACCGATTCAGGGACATTAAGTAAGTATATTTCGCTTGACGATAAACAATTAATTGTTAATAACATTTGTAAAGGCGCGCTGTGGCGCGAAAAAGGTAGCGAATCGTATTTGGAGGCGACGTAAGGGCTGAAGGGTAGGTAGCCGACTGACCGTACCTACCCTCGATCCTTCGTTTGCCTAGAAACAGATAACGGTAACGTACTATTTGTTTGTTTCGCTGTGCATCATCGACCATCGTTTAGCCTTGACTCATTTACAGTTACAATTATACGAGTATTATCATTATATTCTCAACTCTGTCGATTGGAGGATTGTTGATGGGGGATTTAGTCATTATGATATTTGGTAACAATATATATAACTGTATACATTTTTCATTGAGAGCTACTTATATTATTTTGTCACACAATTCAGATTGTACCAAAATACAGTAGTTATTTATTGTTTATATACCAATTTAATACAATAAATTATGTTAAAAAAACTTATTAGGTACCTAGATAAAGGATATAGCATTTCTAAAATTGTATAAGTCTTAGTATATTATATTAACAACTATTGTGGATTGAATAATTAAAGTACAAACATATTATGTACCTACTAATTATCTCGATTAATATCCTGCGACAGGACCAAATTTTAGTCTACTAACGTAGGCACTAGATTAAAATTACGGATACACGCTAGATTATTGTGTTTTTCATAAACTTATTGTTAACCACCAGGTTGATTTATATTCGTATTCTTTAGAACCTATACTTTATACGTATACCTCTTAGGTTTTTTTCATTGTTTTCCCTATCTGATACTATCACCACTTTTAACATGATGCTTACGGTTTTTACGTACGATGCAACTTAAAGCTCTCTTATCTAGGCGTAACAAACGAGTACGTTCTGTTTTAGTACGAGGTACCTATGCTAGAGTGATAGATGTCATTATTGTTTTTTGATACGCTTTGCTAATTCGTATTTTATTATCTATTTCCATATATTTTAAAGATCGTTTCAGATACATATAGATCGTGTAATTTCTAAATAATCAAAGCTCGAAAAATATGTATTGCAAAATATCGTTTTAAGTAAAACAGACATTTTTTTATTATTGTTAACTTTGCACCCATCTCGATTCGTGCAAAATAATAGATCAGAAAATGTATGTAAATTATTACAATAAATCAACAAAGAAGACATACAACTATAAAAGAGAATTTTTGTACTGTATAGTATTTCATAATATACAACAGTTTAATTAATATCCTAGTTACAGTCGTACCATAAGGACTATTTTTTAAGAAGCCAGTATTAATGCTTCCACGTACTTTTAATTTTTTACAACGTTTTTTTTAGCTCGTATTCTTGTTTGTCTGGTGGTTATTTCTCCAGTACAAATCTTGCAATCGATTATTAACTAACTTCCCGACTAGCTAGACAATTGAAACTTTTGGAATATATCAGAACACGATGCCAATGGATTCTTTTAATACTTTTAGCCATCTTTAAGCAGAATTGAATTAATTTTCAGTTAATTCTGTTTTGTATGGAAAGTTATTTCAGAAAAATCCGTAAAAACTAAAAGACTATTATTGGTTGCTAAGGGGATAGTCCTAGCAACTAAATTATTTATATAAACGTGCGTTACTATGGAAATCAAAATGAAATGTCAAAATGACATTTCAGTATTCTATATTATTTGTTTGTTTGTTTTTCATTTACTTCATATCAAGTACAAGTTTGAGCATATTGAGCATAATAATTCAACAAAAAATTAAAAATCGTTGTATATAAAAAGTTGTTTTTATTTTGAAATTATTTTTGTAATAGAGTGATATAAATTAATAGCTGAACTCACGTAATTTTAAAACTATAAAACTGTATAAATTGCGTTTATATTATGAACATGATTTTGTTAATTTCACATAACGACTAATCCATATAATACAGTATGTACAGAGATACTTAACGATATCAGTGTTCTCACTACGATATTCAATATAATATATTTTGGTACTTACTGACACAATATGATATAGTATTAAATTTGCAATGTTGTAACATACATAGGCATGTTACACCTCAATTGTTTTAAAAATATTGAAACAGTTCTCTTGTTACGCATGGTGTGTTGTAGTAAACGATTCCACCTACATTTTTCTAACGTAATGACGTATTAGATTTTTGTGTAGAAATGAGCTACAAAGTTATAGCAAAATATGTTTATAAACACTTAAAGAGAATTAATACATTAGAACTAAGTTAAACATTTGTGTATTAAACTTTAGCTATAACATAACTTCATTATCATTATAAAGTAAATGAAGATCAAATACAGTAGATATAAATTAAAAATCAATTACCAACAGACCTATCCAACAAAACCGTAATTTATTTATTATCTGCATCACTGTTGACAAGTTTGAAGTATAAATCGAATAAACACAACGTTACTTTTACTATGCCAGTAGCATGGTTGTAATATGGTGTGTCCCTTTTTAAAAAATAAAAATATTACGTTGTACGTATGATGTGTTCAGCAGTATTGGTTCTTGGAAGTTGCTTAAATTCTTTGGCAAACAATAGTATTTCGGTAAGTAACACATCATCTGTTTATTTAATCTAATCTGAGACTGAAACTTAATAGCATTAAAAGTGTGCCGTATTTAATTACATAATGGAAATATTACAAAAAACATAAATAATATTGCGTCACCTATGGTTTTTGAGCCTATCAAATAATACATGCATACAAAATATACGTAAATATATTTTTGCAATGACTCGTGTCACTAGTGTATGGTGTATTAAACATTTCAATATTGCACTGAACTGTGGCGATCATTAATTTTAGCAATATCTTGATGTCCATCATTCAGTTTTCCCATTGCCCAGTTATTTTGGCGTCCTGTCGGCATCATCCAGTTGGCAACACCCATCGATTTATTCCATTTCCTTGATTATTAATAATTATTAATTCTACGTCTAAAGTATATTATGTGACTATAGTAATGTATCATTTTTACACGGCTTTGTGTTTATAGAGGTTATATAGGAACAATACATTTTTTCGTTGAATGCCATACATGGCTTTAATCAAAATAGAGAGAATATCAAATAACTGAAAAAATGAGAATTGTGTAACAAATGCCCAAAATATAATCATTTGAAATTTTTGAATAATTATTTATCTTTGATATGATCACAAAAACTCTGGGAGCATTATAAATAATAATAAATAAAACTAATCCACAGCTCACTTTGTTTAAGAAGGCCTTATAAAAACACTGTCGTTCGAAAGATTACAGCATTTAAGGCCCAAAAAATGTAACCGTTCCATCTCGATTTTGCATACACCAACACTAACCACGCAGGAGTTTTTTTTGTTTTATTTTCTGGATGGGATTGGATTACTTCTCCTAAACAGTTATATGTTTATATTATTTTTATATTCAGTGATCATTTATCCATGCTTAAAGTATTTATATATCTGATCTTCTTCTTATTTTTTCTTATGACTAAGTATAGTTTGCATTCTAGAATACCGCAGAACTACGGATCTATTTTTCTCCTGATTAATTGCGAATTTAAGTTTTTTTTCTTTAAAATACTACAATAGGGCATGAGGTCGAATTGACGAAATGTACTTAATAATAAACAGTAGCATAGTTGTAGCAGTGAAACAATCACAGAAACTTGCAAGCTTTGGCAATCTACTTACTTACTTCACCCTTTTTCGCCCCAGGGCAACACAAGATCATCCCATTTTCCTCGGTTCATCGCCAGGTCTTGAATCTCCCTCCATGTTAGACCTATAGTTCATTATATAGCTGTATATCACCGCTATAAAGGTCATGACGACGGAACTCATGAGATTACGCGTTCGTTTATAATGTTGTAGTCCCAGGTTCGAATCCTGTTTCTGACAAATACACATACTTATTGTTTTCCAATATATGTTTGAAGTCAGATTATAGAACTAATACGTTGAACATGTATGTGGCTAACATCCATTTCTCATTGAAAAACAAAATTCTGTTAATATAAACAAACCTCTACTCAGTAAAGAAACATGATAATATGATATTTTTAGAAACGAATATAGTAAAAAAAAAAGAATATTATTTTTATAAAAACTTTTTGAACATATTGATTGGTATATTGCAGTATCTATATTTAAATAAATAATACTATTTCAATCAAAATTAGAAATAAAGTATGAGAAATAAGACAACACAGTGAGTCGCCGTACCAACTAAATAGGACGGTAATGCCTTAAGGCTCCGGTTAATTTCATTAAATAGGTACCCAAGTTAATTAGGTACCAATTTTCTAAGTTAAAAATATTACTTCTATTATTCATAGATTGATTATTTTAGTAACCACACATCGTGACAAGCTTCTCATTTATTGATGATCTAGTGATCACTCTTTTACATAATCATCAATAGTTCTGATAAATCTCAATAAACTTTGTCACATCTACCTGGCACCTCTAAAAACTGATTCGATAACTTACTGATGATCAACCCATCTGGCTACGTCTCCGTTTCAGTTTCAGCCGACCTCTTGAGTTTAACTGACAGCTCGACTGTAACTGAGACTGAACGGACAACTAAACTTAACGTTTTAAAGGACCTTTACTGATCCAGGAAAACCTTGTCTGTGGTAGTTTGAGATTCGTGGATGCGCGACGCACTGATTGAATTTAATACCCCCACCATAAAAATACAATAAAAACTACAAATCACAACACCCTTTAACAAAAACTAATTATAATTTACTATCATAGTGTTGACTGATTAAAATATGAGTGAATTATTTTTTTGTGTATACGTACCTAGTACCTACGTCTTGTTTAGTGGTTATGTTACGGGCCAGTTTGATATTATTTGAAAGAATTTTGTTATACCTACTTTTTTTAAATATCTGTAGCAATCATACTACTCAGCATTACAAGGGTGACACACTTTAATATGTGTGTTTTATTGTCAAAACAAAACAATGGAGCGGAAGCGATTGTCGGCATTTTCTCAATCATAATTAGATCAGTAGGGTCCAATATGATTTGTTTATTTTCGATAATGTCTCTTGTAATGCATTAACTGCATTTATATAAATAGCAAGGACAATCCATAACTCGCCACTTTCCACTCGAGTCCATCACTTGGAGCACTACTCATCTCGAGTCCAGTCTCTCAGTTATATTAACACCTCGGTACATCGTCTGTCAGTTTAATAATATAGTCAACCTCATCAATACATCCGTACCCGTGATTATAACATCATTATCATTGTATTTGTTTATGTTTGTAACGAAAAATAAACTGTCTCCTTGAAACCTTCAAGCGACCACGACTATTTATCTTGCCACACTCATTATACCCAAATATTGTATAGGTACTTAATTAATGAGAAATATTATATAGAAATATATAAATTGTTGGTCTAATTTAAAAAAAAATGTCTGACTGGTTTGAATTGTTGCAAGGTACCTTTTTCAATATTCTGAATAATTAATTGCGTTATATGCATCAAAGAGATTTGACTCTGTTTCTATCTAGATATTTTGTTGACATCAGTAAAAAAATCATCTATGAGTGTCTAACTAATAGTTTACAAATATATGTTTTTCTTCGTATGCAATCTCATATAACTTTATAATCAGTTATAACGGTATTATAACACTATTTATAAATTTATTATTATTGATCCGAGTATTGTAAATTATATATTAGTTTGTCAGTAAGACTAATCCAATTTTTGTATCATATTGTTTCACAAAAAAACCTCACAAGGATTATATTATTTTAGCGAATTTTTTGGAAAAAAAAAACAGATTGTTATTTTTTATCAGACACGCGTACATATATTGTATTCCACACAATGTGCACTATCTGTGTAGCAAGCCGTATATTTTTTAAAACTTTCTACCACGCGCGTACGGAAAATCTGTTTGGGCGATCATTGAGCGGGATTACAGAGGATTTAAAAAGGGAAAAAGGATTTTTTATACCTTTCGTTACCTGAAAGTATTTCAATTACTGGATACTTTGCGCACAAATATTTTTCACGAGCTTGGAAGCTTCCATATTATAATAGTAGGTATTTATATACATATTGTGTGTGAAAGGAAAGAGGTGATAGATACAAATAAAAAAAAAAAAACAGTTGAATGTACCAATGTAACTGTAATGTGTAAATATTTGAGGAAATGAAAAAGTTAACGATTCGAATCAACGCGTCTGAAACAGTAAATTTTACATCAAAACATATCAATATATTTACTGAAATCTTGGTTAACCTTTTTATTCTCAGGTATCATTTATATTTTTTACAACGTTACAACGTTTTTATTAGTTCGTATTCTTGTTTGTCCGGTGATTGTTTATCCAGTACAAATCTTGCAATCGATTTTTAACTAACTTACCGACTAGCTAGACATTTGAAACTTTTAGAATATAATATCAGAACACGCTGCCAATGCATTCTTTTAATACTTTTAGCCATCTTTAAGTAGAATTGAATTAATTTTCAGTTAATTCTGTTTTGTATAAAAAGTTATTTCGGAAGAAATCCGTAATCCAATACACTATTATTTGTTGCTAAGATGGTGGTCCTAGCAACTAAATTATTAATATATACGTGCGTTACTATGGAAATCAAAATGATATTTCAGTATTCTATATTTGTTTGTTTATTGCAAAATAGTAAAAAAATGATTTGTTGACAATTGCCTTATATGTCCTAAATTATTAATACATAGAATTGTCAAGTTTATATGATTCAATAGAATTTAAAAACGTGGTATATAAAAAGTTCTTTTAATCTTGTAATTATTTACAAATATTATGTAGTGTGCAAAGGTATTTCTTTTAAAAGTAGAAAAGTACTTTTAACGTCAACCAAGCGTTTTTCTTTTCCAATAAATCAATTGAAAATCCATACCGAAGGCTATTTTTAGTTAAAATGGTCAAATTTAGTTTTGTTTTTAATTTTTTCATAGTGGTATAAAAATTTGATCAAAAGCGTCTAAAATTTCTGAACATTACGTACCCCGGTTGAAATTCACCTGGCATCTTGGGCAAATCTTATTTTCAGAGATAGTGGTAAGCCCTATAATAAATTTTATTAGCGTGCTAACAGAATTTTCCATCGAAATATGGCACAGGCGATATAGGTTTGCCATCCCAGATATATGAAAGTATTGAAAGTTAAATCGTATCTCTCGCTTTCTTTCTTATCCTTTTGCACACAGTAATAATTATTTAATTATTACTACGAGATGAAGGCATCTTCTAACTCTTTACTTACTTCTCAGTCGTTCTCTGTTAATCCAACGAGTTTTGGGACAGACATTCAGTTGTTCAGTGAGTCTTGATTGTTCACTGGATATACAACACTCTCCACTGCAATGTATTTAAGTATGCTTTTTATTGTCCAATACTTTTTTTCCCTACCTTATTAACTTATTTACTTATTCTCTTTTTATTTTTATTTTTACGCATTATACTCAAACTATATCCATCAATATCGCTTAATTGAGACTGCAAGTTACAAAGTCGGTAACCTCTATTTTGACATTCTTGGTTGATTCTGATTTTGTTAGTAGATAGGTAGTAGATAATTATTTTTTCATCATTATATTTAATTTAAAAAATATATTAAATCCAGTCTCCTTTATTAGTTAATTTATATGCTTTACTATTTACTTTAGTATT
This sequence comes from Rhyacophila brunnea, assembly GCF_057557595.1. Classification (NCBI taxonomy): domain Eukaryota; kingdom Metazoa; phylum Arthropoda; class Insecta; order Trichoptera; family Rhyacophilidae; genus Rhyacophila; species Rhyacophila brunnea. Next base: position 9,135 of record NW_028233010.1, on the reverse strand, counting down.
TTTTATACTTCACGACTAACTTAAAAACATGATTTTTTTTTAATTATTTTTATGAAATTCTTATTCGCCTTTTCTAATTGTTTACTAATATGTACGTATACAAAAATAAATTTATTTTATTTGCAGTGTTTAACATTTTTTGTGATTATTTTAAAATGGCGAAAAATAGAGGCTACTGGCTTTGAAACTAACAACTTCAATAAATTGTATTCTTAGTTCAATACTTTAAAGATCTTTTGAGTTCAAGTTATGTAGCCATTATACTATTATCAACATACATTCTATCACAGTTATAATCATATTATGCAGAACTTAATATAAATAGTTATTTTAAAATATGTACTGAATGTATATAAGATTAAATATAATAGTTTAAATAATATATATGTATATATATATAAATATATGAAAACATCCTAGAGGAATTGTTTAACTCAGTGAAATTGAAACCCATGATTCCCTGTGCTTTTAAAAACTGAATGTAGATAATATTTGAGAATATATTAATTTTAAATTATGTATTGAATTATCTATGAAGCGATGCCAGTTATATTATATTGCCAGTTATTTCCTCGCTTTTAATATTATGTTACATTGTTCGATTATTAATACATCATATATTATCAAACAAAAATTCATTATGTTATTGATAAATAAGAATTTAATATATTTTTCCTCTTATGTATTTTATTATGACAATCTTACATAAAACTTTTTTTATCTATTTGTTATTCTACGTATGGCCCCTACATTTTTATGCGCGCCCCCAGGTCAGGATATTAGGCAGCCCTCTACATATCACTAAATCTAAGGGTAGTATGGTGCTTTATATGTCTACAACATCATCTACCGCATCAGTTGAAGTATGGCCTTGTGGTGGAGAGGGTTCAGAAGAAATTCTTGAGACTCTTTTACTTGAGGTTGTATGGATACTATTTGTGGTTTATCCAACTGACTTTCTCTTAGCCATGCTTACATACTGCAGTCTGCAACTTAGAAGAAATCTTTATTTAGCTACGTATTTTTTTCGACTTATACGAGGTATAAATGAGAACTCTGCCATTCTGGGCAGTGTTGACCTGTGTGTCCCTGATAACTATCTTAGAAATAGAGAACATCAGTTGTTTATTCTCCCAAGGTGCAGAACCAACCTGCCACTGGTAATGCCAATTGGGAGGGCGATAACTATGTTCAACGAAATTGCTTCGGGTGTTGATATATTCCACCTACTGGACGAAACTATGAATTATTAAAATAGGGTCGGCTTAACTCATCCGTTGTACTTCCTTGTACCTATCTAATTTATATTTTCTGTATGTACATATTTCTGCTATTTAATAACATACTATCTATCTCTATACTGATCTTTCTCTTTTTTATGTAATACTGTTTTATATTTCTTTGTTTCTAAATGTCATGTTGTGAACGTCTTAAACTTATAATTTGTAATGTCCACAATATGTTTAAAAATAAATAAATTGAATTTAATTGCATTTAATCGTTTTCCAAATGGCGTTCTATGGAACACCAGGGTTACGTGAGGTAAAATTAATGGTATTCCGTGTATTTTAAATAAATTCATTTTAATATATATTGAGATTTCGTGTACCGACACACAATTAACAAAAAATTCATCTCACAATCACATATTTTAAAATGTTATTATTCTAGAAGTAAAATATCTCCTAAAGCGATTTTTTTTGCTATTAGAGGAAACTTTTGATGTATCTCACCTTGGCAGTCGATCCACCATGCCGGGCCTTCAGACTAGAGCCCTGTCAGCCTCCCTCTTATGAGGGCTATGAACACAGAACCGATAATACATAGAATACCGATAGGTTATACTAAATATGCCGCATCTTGATGCAGGGTTTTGAATGTGTGAGTGTCCTACGAAACATTATGCACGTGAAATAGTGTGTGTAATACATCAACATTAAATGAGCGTAAATGCATAAACCAAGAGCAGTTTTCAGTATTCGACGTAAAACGTATTATTGACACGTGTGTAAGTTTAACCCGAATTCTTCCTTACTCGAGTCGGTTACCTGCTATCGCCTTACCCGTTATGTATTTCAGTTCCCATTATTTCTGAGTTCGATGTCTACGTGTCAGTAATCACGTTATTTTTTATCAATATAAATATTTTTATTGAGAATTGTATACCCTTTTCTGAAAATACCTAATGACTAACATCTTACTGCGAGTAATAGGTATATTTTATTTTTAATAACAACAATATTACATTTTTACGACATGAAAGATATATTTTTTTATTTGCTAAAGTCTATAAAATATAACCATTAACTATGTTAGGTAAAACATAATTTTTTTTCAGCCACAAAAACTAGTTTGCTATAGGCATGGTACATTAAAATAATTACCAACACTATGAATTTATAATATTCCATAGAAGCTTTTAAAATTCTATTAAGTAATGAAAGTAAAATGGCTGGCTTAAGCCCTGTTAGCAAATACATCTTTTGAGAAAATTTGCCGAATTAATGTATTCCTTGAAAGAATCCGTTCAAAGTAAAAAACCGAATTCAAAAAAAGGTTGTTTGCTTAGAAGCATATTAGAGTAATACTTCCTTTCCAAGAAGTATCGGATATATTTTTTTCCTTTAAATCTGTTATTTTATACGTTACATGCAAAGTCTGAAAGGTAGAGAAATAATAATATTATTTAAAAGCTTTATAATTAAATAACAACATTTTTTTTACTTATTCCACAGATTTGTTTTAAAAATCTAGACTTGCTTATTTTAAGTACCAACCTAGCATAGATTTTTATCGAATAAAAAAAAATCCATCTTAGAAAATTGGTTAGTTAAGTTTATCAATATTGTAGTACGGTCTAATACTTATATAGCAACATTATAAAGGTTAAACACTTTAATATAGACGTATATTATGTTGTTGTCAAAACAAAAACAACGTAGCGGAAACGATCGTCAGCTTTTCGTCAATCATAATCTAGATCAATAGGGTTTATCATATTAACAATGTCTCTTGTAATGTACGAACTGCATTTGTATAAAAAATAGCAAGGACAATCCATAAATCTTCACTCCACTCGAGTCCATCACTCGGCTTACTTCTCACATCGAGTCCGGTCACTCGACATAGTCAACCATCATTCCACTCAAGTCCAGTCTCTTGGTTATATTAACATCTCGGTACATCGCCAGACAATTCATTAATAATATAATCAATCTCATCAGTACATCCTTATCCGTCATTATAAAATTACTCTGCCATCTTTATCGTTGTATTTATTTTATTCTTGTTTCGATAAATAAACTCTCTCCTCATAACAGTAACGACTTTATCCTTCACACACCTCGTCATCCCCAAATTTATTTATATATTATCATTGGTCAGAGCCAGTATATTTTAAGTAGGTAATTGCACTAAAATATTATAATGTTACCTATTTAATGATAAATTATTCGTACAAAGTATTATTATTATAAATTTTATCTGCAAATTTTTCAGTAATCATTAATTCATATAAAGTATATATCGTATACTCAAGGAATAAAAAGAGTAACGTTGTAATTAGTTTTTTTTAATCCGGGATTCCTGGGATTTAAAAATTGCTAATCCTGTCATCTAGATTGCAATCCAGCAAGTAAATGACCGGTAGGTTTGCCAAAGTGTAAAAAATATTAATATAAGTATTAACATTTGTGACTTGTACTATTATAAAAGGTACCTATACCTATTATGAAGATATTATATAAAACTTTTAGTTTCACCCCTAAAGTTTTTGGTATGGTTGATTTCGTGGTTATAAAATATTTTTCTATAAGTATTAAAAATGACGGCAAAAGCAAGCTTTTTTCATACCTACTATTATACATTCGTACGTGCATTATGATTAACATGTTTTAGTGATTGTTCAATTATTATTTTTTTATAAATCATTATGATATGTAAAGTATTTTTATTTTAGTGGGAACCTTGGTACTATATTTAAATTATCATAGACTCTTTAATTTATAATGCCAAAAACTTCACCGCTTTAGCTTGATGCAGTATCTCCATCCAAACAGTCATACCACTGCAGTAGTCTACGACTTCTGATCCTAGCAATCTTCATCTAACAATCATCAACAACATCTATCAAACCTAACATCTTGGATAGTTCGGTATCTTTCATCTTTGAGAGATGGCCTGCCCAATGGAGTCGCCCTACTTTTACGTATAAGATGATGCGATGGAAGGATCACTGTTTTACCTTTTATAAATATTGACCACTGAAATTATGGTTGATAATACATACAGTTCCCATACTGTATACATGTGATACAAGACTTTCTCAAGAACGCACTTTAGTATATAAAATGACCAGCAACGTAATGACCGAATTGTTTAAAAAAGTTACGGTGGTTGATAAATCAACCACTAAGCGATGACACTCGCCATTTATTTCTGCGAATATAAATCAATTGCGTTCGTAATTTAAATTTCTTTAAAACTTTACAATAATACTTACTGATAAGAGCAAATACGATTTAGTCTTTTATGTCAAATATAGTAAAGTGTCATTAATGAATATTTATATTTTGGATCAAAATATTATTGGAAGAAATAAATAACCAACAAGAATCATTAAAAGGAATTTGAAAATAAAAACCAGTCATCCGGTCTCAATCCCATTCTGCCATCGGTTGTATGAATAGATGTTTACGGCTATAAAATATTATACGTATACATATTTACGTACAATTATTTATTTATAACCCTGTTAATAAAATAGGTATATCCAATTTCAAGTAGATATGCTATAATCTAATATCCAGTATGAAACAGGTTGTGAAATACTCTTCTCTTACATTGTCATTCTTCAACTTAACAATTAATAGTACCTACCTACATCTTATATTGTTTGACTGATCATATTATCGTAAAAATAATAAAAACTCTTTGTTAAAAAATACTTAGAAAGAAGTTTATCATAAATTAATAGGTATTTAAAAATACATATTACATACTTCCGTCATTTATTTTGCCTGATGCCTTAGTCTGCATTTTGTTTACCATCGATTGGATAGTATTTATACGGGTTCTCGGTGAGAGCCAGCTTCGGGGAAACCTGAAGATATTCACATGTTTCATGATAATTTAAATATGTATATTTCAAATAATTAACATAACAAATTATAAGTTCAAAGCAGTCATGACATGACATAAAAAATACGTGTTAACAATATTGGAATAAGAATATGTAGATACAGTCATGATATTATGATTAAATATTAAAAATAAAAGTACGTGGAAGAATTCCGAGTAAACTAAGTAAGTAAACCACTCTCACGTAAGTGGAATATATCAATATCCGAAGGCGATTTAATTGAACATAGTTATTGGCCTCCTAATTTTGCATTACTAATGGCAGATTAGTTCTGGATTTTGGGAGAATAATAATAGTTTATTACCAGATACACATAGGTGGATAATAAATCAAGAACGGTAGAGTTTCCATTTACGTCACGTATAAGTAGGAAGAAAATTTATGTTTAATAAAGATCTCTTTTAAACTATTTTTTTTTTTACTAATATCCACTGCAAAATTTTTAACGCTTAAATCGGGTTCAAATGAAATTTACGTGTAATCTTATAGCATAGTGGTTAGTGCACATGGGCGCGATTCACGAGGGACGCAAGAAGGAGAAATTCACAAAAAAGTATTTCAAATTATAATATTTTATTCAATAAAATAATGCAATATTCTTAAATAATGTGACTTATTCGTTTAATTATTAAAACAATACATCTGTTTATGGCACTTTTTAGATGTTCACTATTCAAATACGATTATGGGTTTATGTTTAAATTAACTAAAATACTTCGATGAACGTTAGACAAATAATTTCTTTGGAATTTCCTAATTTCCTTTATTTGAAAGATTCCATTTAAACATTGCCGCTAACATATATATACATCAACATGCCGAAACGTCGGTGTGAGACAGACACGGTGTGAGATATTATATTTTTCTTCGCGCTTGGCGTGAAAAATTGCGAAAAAAGAAAACATTTTCTAATTCAGTATACAAGAGGATAGGAGGTGGTGCTATGTAGGTACTCGTTCGGTAGGAACACAATGAAATCGAATTTTGACACTGGAAATGGCTGGAGCGAAGTAGGTTCGCTAGCGTCGGAGTAAATAGAGAAATGATGACGTTTCATTGCGAAATTGGCTGCGTTGTTTATTTTATTTAATTTTGTTTTCTCTGAGAAATGGATTACAATAGGGGGGGGCAAACTTTTTGGATGGAGGGCCAAATTCAAGAATTCAAAATGAGCGGCGGGCCGCAAGTAAAATACCATTTTTAGATATAAGTACACTATTTTTAGTACGGCGTTTTATTGTGGACGTGAAGATATCTTCACAATTATGTACGTTCATCATTATTGTTTAACTTTATCACTGCTAGCCAATTTTTACTAGGTGGATACTTACTTGGCCAGCTATTTTTAAAATAACATAAATCCTTTAAAAATTATGAAATAGGAACGAAATGATAAATATTTGTGAAAACTCAGCAACACAACTTGTTTATCAAATTTATCGCGAATATTTTCACACTAAAATGATGAATATTATTTAAAAAATATACACATAATGTTTATTCAGAAGTTATGACGTTTGCAAGAACCCGCAAATATATTTGTCCGTGGCCTGATGCGACATACACGCTTTGGCGAGTGAATTCGCCCATGGCACGGATCAGGTTAAGCTTTTTGCTGTATAATATATATTTTATTAAAAATAACCATTTGTTTTTCATTAGTTTTCCATACTCTTCTCTTGCATGGGAAATTTTTGTTAAAATAAGTCTCAGTAAACTCAGTCAAAGTACACTAGATTCTGTAGCGACTTCTGTGTTGGGAATCAGCTCGTGAGACATTCCCAGGCTTAAATAACTGCTGATGCTTCATTCCAAACGTAATGCCTATTGGTACAGTCGATTAAGACGTATTATAGTGTATTACGAGGCGGGTTGATTTGAAGGAGTTTATGCTTGTATTGTCTGTTAGTTGTAGAAGTTATAGGTTTTTACTGTTTTACTGTGGACGTGAAGATATCTTCACAATTATTAATTTTCATCATTATTGTTTAACTTTATTCTCTGTACAATAAATTATATATATTATTAAAAATAACTACTTGTTTTTCAATAATTCTTCATACTCTCCCATGGGAACCTTTTGTAAAATTAAGTCTCAGTAAACTCAGTCAAAGTACACTTGAGTGCGTAGCGAACTCTGTCTTGGGTGTCAGTTCCTGAGATATTCTCAGGAGTAAATAACTGCTGATGTTTCATTCCAAAATATGTAAGGCATTATGATATGGTCAATGGAAAATATGGAAAAGGCACACTGATTACTAAAATTGATATAACTCATGTATTATTCATTCAATTCAAATAAATATTTTAATTATTTATAGGTTTTAAATTTTTCTGTTAAATATTTACATTTAAAGTAAACTTTGTGTATACGTGGAATGAAAAAAAACATGTCAATTATAGTTTTTTGGGTTTTTTTAGTTTTTTTTATACAAAATGACATAGATTAAGAGTCCATGATAGAAGTAAATAATAAAAGGAAGATATACTAAAACTGAAGCTTAATATAATATAATTCAAGATATTTAGAAGATAGAGGGCCATTTTATGTTTATTACTGTCTCAAACACCTCATACCTAGCGAACTGATCATTATTTTGACAAATTTAAATAAAAATAGATTTTATAAATCAAATATTTCTTAAAAAATATATTGGACTTTATATGACTAACATCATAAAATGATAGCTACATCTATTATTAAGTAATTTCAACTTTAAAAAAAATCAAAATATGATTTTTTTTTTTTATTTTCATCATGTCAAATTGGCGCTGATAGGGCGCGATGGGTTAAGACCGAATATGGTACGGGGTGGGTTGATTTGGAAGAGTTCATGTTTGTATTGTCTGTTGTAATAAGTCATGTGTTTGGTTGAGATACCGGATCTGAAAAAAATATGTTAAGTATATTATTTTTAAAGCCATTGCGTCACGTATTGGCCGTCACAAATAATAGCTGAATATAATTTATGAAATACTTACGTAATTTTATTGATAGAGAGCGTAGTCAAAAAAAACAAACATGCTTCCTTTTATTTTCGAGATAGTCATTGTAATGACAAGGCAACACTTTTGCTAGACTTTCCTTATATTAATTTCTGAATAAAATAATCTTGACCTTTCTAAATGATATAATATATTGAATTACCACGCCTTTTCTATTGTGAGAAAAATATTATTTATATTCCTTATTTTTAGACACGCTGTATAAATATAGGTATATAATCATTCCGTTAAAGGCGTTTTGAAAAAAAATATAGGGCTTTCTCTTTTTAGTATTTAGTTTGAGCGAATGCGGTAGGTACAGTTCATTGTTATGATCTCAAAAGAAGAAAAAAACAGCGAAAATATTTTTTTAAGCAGAATAATGTTAGAACTAATTTTTATTGCGGTCTGATTTTGATTTGAATTTTTAAACCTTTGTTATAAGATCGTTTCAGAAACCCCCAAAATTGGTAGGTGTAAAAATACGATGATTTATTAGCTTCAAAGAGGGAATGTGGGGATGAAGCATTCATCTCACAGTTCATATTTATCTTAACCTTCTAAGAAGTATGAAGCCTCAGTTGTGCTTTATTCTCCTATATAACCTACCATTTTGATGAGTGTCGATTGGAATACCATAAGCTGTGCTCACTAAATTAGATTACAAATTAATATAATTATTCCAATTACGTAAAGTGAGTTTAGATAGATATTATGAATAAAATGACAGTTCACTCGGAATACTTTCTTTTACTATAATATAATAATAATATTTTCATTTTGTATTTTTGTCATATTAACTACTTTTGGTATACTATTGATTAACTGTTTCATGTATTAGGTTTGAACGTCTCGATCTTCTAGTATTTTGTCATTCTAATTATTCATCGTAATTAAACACCTACATAGTCAGAATTGAATTATTTGATTCGTTTTCTATTTAACAGGTTAATGCAGGTTTATATTCAACCTTTTTGAAAAGGTTAGACATTAAAACTAATTTGGATTTA
>NW_028233009.1:0-35677 GCF_057557595.1 Rhyacophila brunnea | reverse complement strand
GAAGAAAAAAAAATTGATCAAAATTTGCTACAAGAATTATTTGCGATTCTTGATGAACTGAATTAAACGTTCACATCATTTATGATAAAGGTATCATAAAAGTATAAAATGGAAAGTACCATGTTTAATAACAAAATATTAATTAATAATGCTAAACAAGGTATAAAAAAAATATTATTATTCTTTATTGATTGAACACTGCTTTAGCAATAAGTGTCTCTACCTATATAATATTGTGTGATACTTTTTAACAATATGTTTTAATTTATTTATGTTAAAATATATGTTTTGATGATAAATATGAGATAAAGTAACACGTTATTATAAATAAAACAAGTGATTGCTAATTATTTAAAATATATTCGTGTGCAAAAAAAAAATGTTGTTTTCAAATATTTAATATAATTTTCCTAATATATTCTTGGTTTTTATTATAAAATAAAGACTGAAAATGCAAATTTTTTAATATCATACTATTGCTTTTTTATTTACATTCACAATAGGAAAAAAAGCTTTGTTTTTACCCAGTTTTCACACATTATAACTTCTCATAATTTTCTTTATTCGACAGAGTTTTATTGTGCTATATATGTGCTAATACTATTGATAATATATATTAGATACCTTATAAGGATTTAATTGTTGTTATATTGCTTGTCTATGCCCAAAAGCCATGTTTGAATTATCGCTGAATAGAAATATAGTTTGAACAAAATGTTAATAGTTTTATGTTGTTTTAATTTTTACTTCTGTTTTTTATATATTATATATTGATGTGTGTTATAAAAAACAATGATTTAATATTTTTATTTAAGACAATTAGAATATTATAAAAAAATAGGTCTCTATTATGTATTTTTTATACACATAATTTTTTATATATAAAATAGCATAAAAATATCTTGTATATTAATTTTAATTTTCTAAGGTTTAATAAACCAAAGATTGATTTACACTGTATTTATCTCTAAAAGATTTTAATTGTATCAAAAAGAATAATATGTGATTATTAATATCGAAAGCAGAATCGATTGTTATAAAAATGATATAACTCAAGAATAAGTTCTAATACAACTGACTATATTAATCCTCTCTTTCCCTATTTTAAAATTATATATATATATGTTTTTAACAGAACCATAATATACGTATTATACATCATAAATACAAAATTTATTTCTAAACCAATAGAAATAATTTTATTTTTTTATGTTTATATTGCAATATTTCGTATTATATTATATTAAAATTACCCCAAAAATCGATTTTCGAACATCTTTTGATTAATCGAAAAGTTTTAATTTGATTTTTTATATATTCAAATATTTTTACACAATCATAATATCAAAAAAGTTACAGCGTAATATTTGTATAGAATCTACAAAATAAACCTATTCCCATATTAAAACAATCTTATGGTCAAATAATAGCATTTTATCTTTTATAAACATTTTTTGAAGACTAAAATATTTGCATAACTTGAATTAAAATGCACAATTTTGTCATTTTGCAATAAAAAAAATGGGCCGATTATTCATCGATTGATTATTTTTGTGTTTCACGCTAAATTTTGAAAAGCTTAAAAAGTATATATAGATAATTCTATCACACCATCACCAAAAAAAATTGTTAAATTATATTTTTACAGAAAGAAAATACGAAATGTTAAAAGCAATACAAAAATTGTTAATATCTAAACACTTTTGCTGGATTGTTTTTATCAGCTATGTGTTAGAACAGAAAGAAAAAAATATATTTAAGCATTTTCACAATTTTATACTTTTAAAATATACCATAATATATAAAATTTGTGTTTATACCATTCTTTCGCAACGAGCAAACAAAAAGTTTCTTTTTTTCATTTATTGTAAACTGTATAATTTTCTATTATCTACTTTTTAAATTTTGAATCCTACATTTGCATAAATTACTTAAAGGTATTTTAAACAATTAATACCGCACCGTACTAACTTTCTGATAAAATGGGTTCTGATTACAATAAGTTTTACATATTTAAGGGTCTTAAGTTAAAAACTTTAAGCATGATTGGATGTTCATAAAGCTCGTTAAATAATCTTCTTTAAGCAACATAAATTTTTTATATGTTTATATATATTCTACATGAGAAAATTATAATGTCTAAGATTTATCTGAATTTTATTATATATTTAATTTTTGTATTTTGTGATTATATTATAGGATCTTAAAGATTTAATAAGTATAAAAAAAAAGATTTAATACCTTGATTATAAATGTTTATATATGAAAGACGTGAAATTTTAAATGTAACAGCTCGAGTTTTAATTTTTATTAGAAATAATATATTATATAATATTTCTATAATAAATAAGTACATATTTTTTTAAATCAGGAGTATGAGTATAATAAAACCCATGAACTCCATTAAAGAAAACAGAATGCAGCAGAAACTATTATTTTGGTAGAGGCAAAATTTACTATTGTTTGTGATTCATAAATTCTGCGACAATTAAATATGTTATGAATGACATTAAAAAACATTATTAAGATATTAAATCGAAATTTCAGTTAGAAAGCAATCTAAAAAAACATCTGTTTTATTAGGTGCATTTGTTTTGTTGTCAAAAAACTTGAAGTTAGATTTCTTATCTTATTTAATTATTTTTTTCAAAAAAATGTCAAGCCGAGTTTCTTAAATTATTATAAAAGTAGATTTTATTTCGAAACAATTGCCCAAATATCGGTTTATAACTACTGTATATGTTAGATTTTGCTATAAAACTTATAAAATTGCATTATGGTAAATATGATTTAAAGAAAACAAAAAAAAATCGGTATCTTAAAAAAAAAATATTTTGCATAAAAAAATGGAATTGAATGTTTTATAAATAGAGTAAACCAATGCTACAAAAGTTCTTGTTCTCTAAAAAATTTTCTGTTTTTTTAAATTAGAAATCTTGTATTGGTTTTTTTTATAAATTTAAAATAAGATGACAATAAAATTTTTATATGTTATAAAGTATAAATTTTTTGTTTTATATAAACAAATAATGGTAAAACACAATTATCTCAATTTTCTGCAGATTTTATGTGTATAAAAAAACAAAATAATACATAAATATTTTTTAATAAAAAAACGTATTAATCTAGATGTATAACAAAAAAAAAGCAAAGAAAAAAAATATGACTATCTGTTGTAGACACATAGAATAAGATTTTTAATAATTGAAATCTTATTTAAATTTCCATAAATTTAAAATAAAAAGAATACAGATAAAGTAACCTTTTTAATTAAAAATCTTAGTTCGAAGTTTATGTAAAAACCTTTGTAAGCATTAAAATACATCTATTCGATGTTCTTTAAGTCTCTTCTATTTTTTATGAAGATAACTTAGATCCTATTAAAGAAAAAACAACAGTTCAAAAACAATCATAATTAAAATTTATTTATAAAAATGATAAAAAAATCCAATCACTGTCTTTGAAACTAAATTTAAGATAAAATTTTTGTTTAAGCGTCTATAATATGGATAAAATTATCTTTTAATTTTCTAAATATAAATAAATTTTTACAATGCTTACGCGATAAAAGAACGGACGTAAACATACTGTTTATGTATTTCGGAATTTATGAAAAATTTTCTAGCGATAAAGCTATGATTTTTTGGTAGTTTATTTTAAAATTTTTTTTTTATTTTATGATATAGTCAAGATAGACGATCGCCATTTATTTTGCTAATTCAAAGCTCAAAAAGAGTTTTTTGTTTTCGAACCTGTTTTTTCGGATATACTAAATTGGATTTATTTAAATGAAAAATTTAATAATTTTTATTTTTTCGCCTACTTGATTTTTGATCTACCTTATTACAGAGGAATAAAGTAACAAAATATATATGAGGCTTAATATATTCATTGTACTATACTATCTTAAAATTTTGTATTTTGATGTCATAAAACATATTTTCTATGCTTTCTAAACACTGCTAAGTGTAGCAATAATTTTAAAATATTTATGCTTATATTTTTTATAAAACTTTTGTAAGTTTTAAATGTGAAGGCTAATCTTAATAAAAAAATTGCAAATTTAGACAAATACAAGATTTTTATGACGTTTAAAACAGCAAAAATAATTTTTTAACCGTTCACTTTTTTTAATATCTATAAATCAGAAAAAATCGTAATTTTAAAATCTTGCTAATAATATTAGTACGTTCATAGATATTATATAAATATCAATTAAAAATCCGATTACTTATGTGCTACATGTAATCCAATGTCATGAGATAACACTTTCGTAATATATAATCATTTTTATATTTTTGTTTGAGATTAATAACGTGTGTGAACAAATATATGTAAAAAAATCTTTTTAGAAGCTATTACGAAGGATAATACAAAAAACATAAACTTCTATAACCCAAATTTCTAATGTATTTACATAAATCCAAATATGCGTTAGAAAAATCAAGATCTACATAAATTTTGTATACAAGAGAATAGTTTGATTTTAATGTGCACACACAATTCGTAAATCAAGATCACCATATTTTATATACAAGAGAAATGTTTTATTGTATTGTGCACACACAATTCTGAAAGAAAGATCTACATAATTTTTTTATACAAGAGCTCAGTTATATTGAAGTGTGCACACACAATTCTAAAATCAAGATCACCATAATTTTATATAAAAGAGAATAGTTTGATTGTATTGTGCATACACAATTCTAAAATCAAGATCTACTGAAATTTTTTCTATAGAGCTCAGTTATATTGAAGTGTGCACACACAATTCTAAAATCAAGATCACCATTATTTTATATAAAAGAGAATAGTTTGATTGTATTGTGCATACACAATTCTAAAATCAAGATCACCATAATTTTATATAAAAGAGAATAGTTTGATTGTATTGTGCATACACAATTCTAAAATCAAGATCTACTGAAATTTTTTCTATAGAGCTCAGTTATATTGAAGTGTGCACACACAATTCTAAAATCAAGATCACCATTATTTTATATAAAAGAGAATAGTTTGATTGTATTGTGCATACACAATTCTAAAAGAAAGATCTACATAATTTTTTTATACAAGAGCTCAGTTATATTGAAGTGCGCATACGCAGATATAAAACCACGATCCACATTATTTTTTTCAATAAGAGCTCAGTTATATTGAAGTGTGCACACACAATTCTAAAAGAAAGATCTACATAATTTTTTTATACAAGAGAATAGTTTGATTGTATTGTGCATACACAATTCTAAAATCAAGATCTACAGAAACTTTTTCTATAGAGTTCGGTTATATTGAAGTGCGCATACGCAGATATAAAACCACGATCCACATTATTTTTTTCAATAAGAGCTCAGTTATATTGAAGTGTGCACACACAATTTTAAAAGAAAGATCTACATAATTTTTTTATACAAGAGCTCAGTTTGATTGTATTGTGCATACACAATTCTAAAATCAAGATCTACAGAAACTTTTTCTATAGAGTTCGGTTATATTGAAGTGCGCATACGCAGATATAAAACCACGATCCACATTATTTTTTTATTATAGCTCACTATTATTGAAGTGTGCAAACGCGAATTACTAAACCACGATCACCATTATTTTTTCTATAGAGCTCAGTTATATTGAAAGGTGCACACACAAATCTAGAAAAAAAAGATCACCATTATTTTTTTATACAAGAGCTTAGTTACATTGAAGTGTGCACACGCGAATTAGAAACCACGATCTCAATTTTTATTTTATATAAGAGCATAGCTATATTTTAGTGTGCACGCACAATTCTAAAACCACTATCTACATAAATTTTTCATACAAGAGAATAATTTTTTTATTTGCACACACAATTCTAAAATCAAGATGTACATAATTTTTTCTATAGAGCACGGTTATATTAAAGTGTGCACACACAATTCTAAAACCACGATTTAATTTTTTTCTTAGAGAATAGATATATTGAATCGTGCGATGGAAAAAAAATCTACGACGTGAAAAACATTTAAACTGAAAAAAAGGGACTTAATATAATTTACATATAAATCACCAATCTTTAAATTTTTCGTATAATATAATTAGTGATAAGATCACATTTTCATATGAGAAAGCATGGCATCTTAAAGGTTTTATTTATGTATGTAAATTTCTGCATTAATGATTTATTAGCCCTACATGTTCCTTCATCTACATATTTATCCTTTACGAACATTCATTCATTCTTTTATATTATTTTTCCTTTATGGTATTTTTAGTGCTTTCAGATTTAAAACTTACCCTATTTTTGAATTTTATTTTTTAAACCCTAACCCGCTCCTTAACCGTTCAGAATTTTTTTTTGCCCTTCGATGGCATTTTTGGCACTTTCAGATTTAAAACTAATCGTATTTTTGAATTTTATTTTTTAAACCCTAAGCCGAACCCTTCCCTTACCCGTTCAGAATTTTTTTTTCCCCTTTATCTATGTTTTATGTTTCTATAAAAATAATAGATTTATATTTTTTAAATTACGATGCAATGAACACAACAATAGAGTCGCCCTTCTAGGGTAGGGGCGACTCTATTATTATATTTATCACTCGTTTATGATATTATTTCTTACCATGTTTTCAATGATCAGTTAATCCTCATCTAAAATCTTTCAGTTTTAGTGAATAAAATATAAAGCCATTGATGTCTTTTACAAATTTAATAGCCTTTTATCACTTTTTTGTAATGAAAAAAAACATCAAAATCTGTGCTAGATTACAAAATAAAACATAAATAAGAGATATAATTGCAAGATATAATCACTCTTCTATTTTAAGATTGCTTCAACAGCAAATATTCAAAAATTATATCCAAAAATATAATAAATACATTTATCGTCTTTCTTGGCAACATAAAATCCTGATTTTATATAACTTGCATTATTTAAATTGTTGTATTTGTGATATTTTATATATATGTTAAATAGAATGAATCGTCTACAAAAGTTAACACAAATAAGTTCTGATGCTTTTTTCTATAGTAAAAGTTTACATTTATTTGTGATGTTAAATCTATTCGATTGACATAAAAAATCACATATCTATGTTTTAAAAAAAACGTATAAAATACTATTAGTGGTATGAAACAATAGAAAAAGGTTTTTTATGCCATTCCTTCTGCTATAATTTGAAGTTTTTCGTTTTTAAAATCCATAAGCTGTAACAATAAAAAAATTATCTTCTGTATCATATTGTGTGTTAAATCTTAAAAATACAATGTTTTTTTTCCCTGTTCTTGATAGCTGTTTTATTTGTTTATAAAATTACATAATAAGCGTTATGTGAAGAAAAAAAGGTTTTTTTTTGTTTTTAAAGATAATTGATTACGAATTATATGCTTAACTATTTAAAGATAAATATTTAATTGCATAAAAATATTTTTACTTATAAATAGGTTTGAATATTACTCGTTAGATTTTTATATGCTTAACTATTTAAAAACAATTTTTTTGTTTTACTATATATACTTTTATAGATTCTTCTCTGATATTTTAAAAGACTGAGTTTATTCATATGCGTTATAGTTTTTTTGCGTCATTTAATTAACATCAAAAAATATTAATTTCCAGAGAAACCTCTTCTATATGAACTATTTTATTATTTTATACTTTATTTTATTTGATTTGAATAGCGTAATATAATGTTTTTATATTTATTCTCTAATCGATATGCCTATTACATTATGATAAATTTTGTATACTTTTTCTGTTTTTATATAAATGAAATCAAAAACGATATGTTATATTAGAATTTATTTATATGTGTTTATATAAATTAATATATTTATTGGTTTTTTGTGCAAATCGATAAAACCTAGAAAATTTATTATTATATTTTAAAACAATTTTATGGCTGTTTGGTCCTCCTTTTTTATAAATGACTAAATATTTTTTTATTTATCTTCCATTTTTTAATAAATCTAATAGTTAGCTATTCAAATGTGAACATAAATTTTATATTTCTAGATTTAAAAATTCATGGTTTTATCCACTCAAATTATTAAATTGCCAAGCATTTACTGTTTCAAGTGAATATTATAGTAGAATTTTCATATTTTTAGAATTATATACAAGAATTATGATATATTCCGAAGATATATGTTTTATAATGATTTTAGACGTGGGTTAAATAAAATCAATTTTGTAATTTTTTTTTTGAAATTTTATTTAGATGGATTTTGTCTGAAGGTTCAAATTTTACAATGATTATAGACATGGGATAAATAAATTAATTTTTGAAATTTTATTTAGATGGATTTTGTCTGAAGGTTCAAATTTTACAATGATTATAGACATATGTTTAATAAATTAAATATACACTGTAAATTGAATAATTATTTGATATTATTTATATATCAACATTTGCTGTTTTGTTTTTATGTTTTACGTTTTTCGTTGGATATAATTATTTGCTTACAATAATTCAATTTTGTATTTTAATGTATTAATAATCTTTAGCTTCTATAAGATGTTTATCGTATATGTTAAATATCCTGTTTTACTTCATTTTAGTTATAATAATCTTGATTTTTGAATTTTGAAAAAGAATGTATATAAAGGTTTAATATTGTTACTTTATATGAAATTATATTTTATTATTTATATCACTGCTATTACTAGAATTCTTTTATTTATATATTTTTTTGTAAAAATTTCGCGAATCTTGAAAAAAATTAAATATTTACTAGAATTGATAGCTAGAAATATATGAATCCTTTTATTTTTTAATTTTTATAAACCTGTGTTATGTTCTCAACAGTTTTCTTTTGGCCTTTATCTAAACAAAGCTGATCTAAAATGGTCATTGATCAAATTTACCCCTTTTCTAGATAAGAAAATAAAATAATACGATTTTTACCATGATATTTCCGTCTATTTCTCCGAATTTTTGTCATAAAACTGATATTTTATCCATTGAGTTAATAATTATGCGTTTTTTTCTGAAAATGGGGCATATTTTTGAAAAAAAAAACAAAGCTCTGTATATCCTTTATCAGATTTTCTATTTTAGTTTATCTTTTTAATCATCGCTATGATAACATTAAAGTCCGAAAGTTCATGTCTTTATATTCTTATGCAATTAAGATCATAAATATATAACTAAATTGTAATAATGCCATTATTTATAGGAGATATATATGTTTTTATCCTTTTCAATGATAATGATAATTATACCACCATTTTTATGGTTTTTTGATATTTTTTTACTTTTTACGATCGCTTAATCCACATATTTATTAATAATTTACTTTTTTATTGTAAAAGTAAAATTAATTCTTATTACTTTTATAATTATTATCTTTAAATTCTGAACAATGCTTTTTTCTTTCTATTATAAACAAAAATATATTCATTCTATTTTATTTTATTTTGTTATTATTGGATATTTTATCTTTAGATTAAGATATTCGAACATATCGTGATGCAAGAAAAACACACTTAAATTTAATTATACGCTAGCATGTTGTTTTTCTATTCTAATTTTGAACATTCTAGATATAAAATATAGTTATCAAAACATTCGAATTTTCTTTTAATTTGGATTACGAGAAAGAATAATAAAAAAGAAAAATATTTAATATATAATGATACAATAAATTGTGATTTATTTTATTATATTTTTTAACCATTTTTTTACAAGCTATTATACTTTTTTTTATAAATTATTTATCCTGAATATTCTTCTGATTTTATTTAAATTTTCATTTAAAATCTATAAATTATTAAATCACCATAAAATTCTTAATATTTACATTTATAATAATAATAAGCGATATATATGTCTATTATATACATTAAACTAGATTTTCAGATTCTAAAGATCTTCTCATCAATTGTTCTTTATAATATTCAAAACCATAAATATTTTATTATTTTAAGATTATTTGTTAATAGAATAATAATATGAAAATTTTTGTGATTTAATTATATGTATTTTTATTTGTTATTTATTTCTTTGTTTAAGATTCTCTTGTTAATAAATTATTATTATTTTAAGTTTTTTATTTTATTTTTCATATATATAGAAATATACTGGCGAAATCGAAATACTTTTCGTGCTTAGTAATTTAGTATAATCTAATAATAGATTCATCTTTTAAGAAAATGAAGTTTTCAAAGGAAATATAAATAGATTGAAAATACAAATGATATATTTTTATATTTAGACACCAGATATTAGAGTTTTATGTAAATATTTAAAGTTTAATGCTCTAATATGATAATATTGATATATAAATCACGTCTCTGATAGAAAACTTTAGTTATTGTTTTATTTTATTCCGCATAAATTGTAATTTTTATTGATTATTTGTGGCTTAATCACCATATTTATGCCAAACTTTTGGTTTTTTTCTTTATATAGGCGGTTTTCTACTCTTCTAGTTGTATAGAATAAATCCTTTATGTTAAAAAAACAGCTTGTTTCAAAATAAATTTATATTAATAGTCAATTTTATTATAAATATTTTATGAGTAATGTTATATTATCATTTTTCTGTGCTATTTTAAATATAATATGTCTGCAGCGAGATGAGAAAAAACAAGTTTTATGTATTTTTTTAGTGCCAAAAAGACATATCAATCTCATTTTAAACATAATTTTATTACTTTTAGCTGAATTATGTCGCTGAATAGCCGAATAAGTGGTGATAAATATGGCCACTAGCATAGAAAGAAATCGTAAAATGATAATTTATGACATAATAAATACATTATCTAAAGTTGATAGAATATAAAATCATCTTTTTGTGGATATAATGCCATTACCAACTTGGTTATATTTAAGATTTTTTTGCCTTATAATAGATATTTATATACTCTACTGGACATAGATAATATTTGTACATATGTTTTGATATTCAGAAAAGGTGAATTTATTAATTTTTCGGTCAATTCCAAGTTTTATGTGTTGCCATATTTTTTTCTGTCTTAAAAAAACCTAGAACCAAGTCCTGTTTGGCGAAAAAAACAATATTTACTTGCTGATCATACTTTTATAAGCTAAGATACACATTCTGACTTTCTCATATTTCTCATTATCTGCGATTTTTTTTAATAATTAATGACATCGCAAAAAAAAGGGATTTTTTTTCTTGTAATAAAATTAAGTTTTCATATTTAAATTATCTTTTTAAAACGTAAAATACTTAGAAAATCATATATTTTAATTTTTTCTTGTTTCTGAAACTTTTATGTGTGGATTAAGTCGACTATTTTTTTTCTTTATTTTAGTGGTTTTTTTATGTGATAATAACTATCATATACACCAAATCGAAAAAATATGTTTTGAATTATAAATCAATATAGATTATGCTTGATGTATTTTGATATGGGATTTTAGTAGAAAGTTTAAGGGTCCTATTATTTTTTTTTCTTTTAATGATCAATTACATAAAATATTAAAAATATTTTTATATCTTATTAAAATATTCAATCATAAAAGAAGATTTTGATATCATTTAATTGATTTTGATGTTCATTTATAATATATTTTAGGTATGTTTCTTATGTACGAAAATAAAGGTGGATAATGCTAAAATAGGTAATTTTTATGAGTTAAATGTCAAAAAAGCTGTTTTATTTATTAAGTAAGCAAATAAGAATGTTTTTTTTTCTATTTTTTTTTTAATTTTATGTAATTTTTTTTATATTCCTATTCATTGAAAATACTAACTTTTTCGATTTTTTTAATACTGAGATATAATTAAAATCCAATATAATGTATTTTGTAAATTATTCACACTCATCGATAACACATTTCGGTAAAATAGACATGATTTTGAGTTTTAATCTGCTTGCTAAAGTAAAACAAACAACAGATTTAATGATTAAAAATTTGAAGAAATGGATTTTTTATGAACTATTCAGGTGAGTTATATGCTATTTAATACATATAGTCGCCTAAATAACCATAAAGAGGTGCTAATTCTGTTAGATAGCTGAATAAAAACCCCTTTTTGGTATTATTCTACCGCAAATTAACACGTCTAATGTTGAATATAACTATAATCGTACATTTATCATGAATTATTGGTACTAAAAATACATAAATTGTTAAATAGTTCAGCTAGGATGAAGAAAAAATGTACATTTTAGAATACAGTGTTAGTTAAATACATTGTCTAATGTAAATGATTGAAATGTCATTTTTTCTGATTATCTATAAATTTAAGTAGATTCATTTTCTGTTTTTTGCCATATTAAATTTATTTATAATGTATTATCTATATGATAAAATAGTAACTAGCCATATTTTTATATTTTTCATGTTTAAAAAATAAAAAATAATCCAAAAATAATGAACATTTATATAAAATACGCAGTGCAAAGTAAATATAAATTACATTCCATTGGATTTGTGTATTTATAAACAAAAAATATTATAATTTGTATATAATAATCTATTATTATATTTATCACATGTTTATGTCGGTTTTTTGCAATCTTTTATTACGATTTATATATATTACTGACTCATATGTTCATTAATCATTTAATTTTCTTTAAATATCTATAAATTTAGTGAATAAAATAAAAATCGTTGACATATTTTTCAAACTCAATAGCCTTTTTCACTTATTTTCAAATAAAAAAAAACATCTAAATCTATGCCAGATCGCATAAATATAACATAAATAAGTCATTTAATTGCAAGATTCAACCACTCTTTTGTTTAAAATTTCTTTAAATTTTCAAATATTATAATATTATATCGAAAAAGCATTATTTACGTTTTTCGTCTTTTCTTGGCAGCTAAAAATCTGGATTTTATATAATTTTTATTATTTAAATTGTAGTATATATGATGTTTTTTATTTTTATTGCTAATAGAATAAAATGTTTACAAAAGTAAATACGAGTGTGTATCTTATACATCAAAAGCTTATATCAATTCGTGATGTGAAATTCTATTCTATTTGTCTTAAAAAATACATATCTTTGGTTTAAAGAAATATTGAAACATAAATAATCTCGTAGTTTTATACAAAATGTATATTAAGGGTTTTTTTTGGTAAATATCGAAGCTTTTTTTTTTAAATCCATGAATAATAAAAAAAATTTTATCTATTGTATCTATTGTAAAAAAACATCGAAAAGATAATGTTTTTTTCCTGTTTATGCTGATCGTGTTTTATTTCTTTATAAATCGCTTTCTAAGTCAAGCCAGAATAAATAAGTTTTTTTTTCGTTGTCAAAAATAATTTATTTCGATTTACATGTATAACTATCTCAAAATTTATATTTAATTGTATAATAGTATCTAACTCCTATTTTTTTTCTTAATAAAAAAGTTTGAATATTACTAAATAGATTATTGTATTTTTAACTATTTCAAACGAATCTTCGTATGTTTGACTATGTATGCCTTATAGATTCTATCTTGTTATTTTAAAAGACTGTGTATATTCGTATGCATGAAAGGTTGTTATCTATCTTTTAAAAAACAAAAAAATCGGATCTATATTTCTAGAGAAACCTCTTTACATGTTAAATCATAAATTTTTATACATTATATACTGATGAACTGTTTAATATGTCTAAAATGTATATTGAATATTATTTTGATCTATTGTTGGTAAAAGATTGTTTTTACCATTTTTAATCGATATAACTATTTTTATTGCTGAATTTGTATACTGTTTCTGTTTTTATATAAATAAAATCAAAAATCGAATGTTATTTTAGAATTCATTTCTATGTGTAAATATAAATAAATATCTTGGTTTTTTGTACAAATTGATGAAAACTAGAAAATTTATTATTATATTTTAAAACTATTTTATGTGCATTCGGTCCTCTTTTTTTTATAAATGAAGCTGTATTAATTTATTTATCGTCCATTTGCTAAAAATCAAACAGTTAGCTTGGTAAATGTGAACATAAATTTTATATTTCTAGATTTAAAAATTCATGGTTTTATCCACATAAATTATTGAATCGTCATACATTTACTGTTTCACTAAAATATTATAGTAGAATTTTCATATTTATGAAATTTTATTCAAGAATTATGGTATACTCCGAAGATTTATATTTTATAATTATTTTAGACGTGGGTCGAATAACATATACATTGTAAATATTAAACTCTAAATATTATTTATTTGATATTATAAATCAAGATTTGCTGTTTTATTTTTATGTTATACGTTTTTCATTCGAAATAAAAGGATTTGTGATGTTTATTTGCTAACTATTTATTCAAATTGACATCCTATATTTTAATAATCTTTAGCTTCTATAAGACGTTTAATCTGTATAATTAATACTTTTTTGCTCTATTTTATAGATAATAATCTTGATTTGTTTCTTTTTTTTAATAAGATTGTATATAAAGTTTACATATTGTTTATTTATACGATAGAAATAAATCTCCTAATGCAGGAATAAGTTTAATTTATTTATTTTTCTCTAGAAGGTGCGATTCTTTTAACAAAATTATATTATCTCTACTTTAAACGAATTAAATAAATGAATCGTTATATTTTTTGGTTTTTAAAATCCTGTTGAATTTTTTTCAACCGGTTTCTTTTATATATCGAGTCATACTGCTGAACAACAATGATTATCGTACTTTTTTTATGGTTTTTCTAGATCAAGGATAAATAGAGTAGTTTTTACCATGATTTTTCTCTACATATCCTAAATTTTATTTTTTTACCCTTTATTTAAGTCTATAGTTTTTAAATATCGCGTTTTTTTTTCTAGAAATATGGAATATATTCATAAAATGAACAAAGCACTATATATCTTTGCCATATTTGAATTTTGAGTTTATCCTATATAATCTATATGATAGATTAGTAAATCTAAAAGTTGGTATCTTTATCCTTGAATACAAATAATAGATTCTCATGCGATTGAGATCATGTAAATACGACTTCATTGTAACTATGTCGTTATTTTCTATGTTTTTTAAACGTTTTTATAGTAGGTATTCCATCATTTGAATGTTTTTTTCTCGATTATATACTTTTTACGTGCTCTTATCCATAATTTTATTAACATCTTACCATTTTTATTTGCCATTTTTGCTGTAAAAGATTAATCGATTCTTATTGCTGTCTTTTTTATTCTTTTTTTTTATAAATTTTGCACATTTTATGTTCATTTCTCTGAAAATTTAAATTTTTTGCGCTTTTTTGGATATTAAATCTTTCAATTAATGTATCATCAAAAAGTTCTTTACATTTACATAGTTATCAATAATATATACATGTCTATAATATACATTATACTGGATTTTCTAACTTTAAAGAACTTCTCATTGATTGTTCTCAATAATTCTTTGTAATATAAATATTTTTATACCGTTAGATTATTTATTAAAAAAGTGATAATAAAACTATATTTGAAGTTCTATTATGCAAATTTCTTTCATTCTATTATTTCTCTGTTTAAGATTCTTTTGTTAAGAAATTATTATTTTTTTGTGAATTTTTTTTTCTTTTTCAATTAAAGAAATATACTGGTAAAAACGATAAAGTTTAAATGTTTATACATTTATAACAAAAAATTGACAAGTTTATTAAAAGAGATACAAAAATGTATAAAAACGTATAAATGTTTGAAAAAACAAAAGACATTATCTTCTATTTTATAAACTTAGATTTGGTTATTATAAATACTTCTAGTTCTAGGCACTACTATAGTATGATTTCTAATAGTATTAGTTCTTTTTTAATAAAATTATGTCGATTTTTTCTATTTTAAATAGCGTAATCTGTAATTTTATTGATTTTTATTCTTTCATTCTCACATTTTAAGAAGATTTTTTTGTTTTATTATCATTCATTTATTTAATTTTTCTTCTTTCTGGTTATGTGTAAATCCTGTATGTTAAAATAAACAGCTTTTTCTGTGATAAATTTATGATAATAGTCGATTTTTTTAATAATATTTCAAGTGTTATGTTATATAATTAATTTTTTACGCTCTATTGAAGAAAAAGATGTCTGTAATGGAAGAGAAAGAACATATTTTAGATTTCTTTTGTGCAAAGAAACGACGTCTTTGTCTTTTTTACGTTTATTTTTATACTTTTAGCTGGATTGAGTCACCTCAAAAGCCGAATAAGTTCAGTTGAATATGTCCGATAGCATAGAAAAAACACGACAATGATAATATTGGCATGCAAAATACGATTCTTGACGTTTATGATGAAGAAAAATCATTTTTTTAGGATATATTATAACATAAAATTAGCTATATTAAGTTTTTTTTTTGCTTTATAACAGATATTTTGTATGCTCTCTTAGCCATGGCGATTTTCTGTACGTTTGTTTTGTTATCTATTGTACTTTAGAAAAGGTGAATTTATTGATTTTTGGTCAATTTCAAGTTTTATGTGTTGCCATATTTTTTCTGTCTAGAAAAAAAACCTAAGACCAAGCCAAGTTTGTTGAAAAAAGTAATTTTTTATGTTTCTCATAATATTGTAAGCCAAGAATATAATGCATAACCTCACATCTTACACATTTTTTGTGATTTTTTTTGAATTTTATGAACATCGCAAAAAAAAGGGGATTTTTTTTCTTATAATATAATTATATTTTATATAAAAACAATCTTTTTTATTTTCAAATACTATGAAAACCATAGATATTATCTTTATCTTGTTTCTGAAACTTATATCTGTGGATTATGTCTGCTATTTTTTTCTTTATATATGTGGCTTTTCTATGTAAAATTATCTTTCATACAATAAAAAAAATATAAAAATTGGTTTGACAAACGATGGAATACATAACTAATCTATTGTATTTTTATTCGAGAATTCTGTAAAAAGCTTGAGGGACCTATTATTTTTTCTTTTTTGCAAAATCAAATATATATCCCATTTAACAAAAATTTATATCTTATAATAACAGTAATTTATGATCTAATGAACTTTTTTTATTTTATTGACTTTGATGTTCATTTATAGTTTATTTTAGGTATGTTTCTTATATACGA
This sequence comes from Rhyacophila brunnea, assembly GCF_057557595.1. Classification (NCBI taxonomy): domain Eukaryota; kingdom Metazoa; phylum Arthropoda; class Insecta; order Trichoptera; family Rhyacophilidae; genus Rhyacophila; species Rhyacophila brunnea. The sequence goes on along the minus strand of NW_028233009.1, from coordinate 18,696 downwards.
AAATAAAAGATGGATAATGACTAAAATAGGTAATTTTTATGTGACTGATGTTATAGAAAGCTTGTAAATTTATGAAATAAAAAATTAATAATGTTTTTTTTTTCTTTTTTTTAATTTTATGAAATTTTTTAAAAGATACTAATAGCATTTTTGATAATTCTTTAAGTCGTTTTTTGCAATTTGAATTAAAAACAAGAACAATATTTTAGCCATAAGTCGAGAAGCGATAAATATGTGCACATAAGAAACAAAGTATCTCTAGTCTCCATTAAATAAACTAATGATTTTCGTATTCATAATATTGCACCTTTCATTTTAGCACTTTTATATCCTTTTTAAAGCTTTATATACCCATCTTAATTATTTATCCCTAAACTAAACCTTTTCCCTACCCATTCGGATCTTTTATTTGCCCTTTTTTATTTAATAATACTCAAATCAATTTTTCAAATACGTTGATATATTCACATGTATGGAATCTAAACAGCCCGTGATTACAAATACCAAATATTTAGAAATCGCAAGATGTTTTTTTGAAAATTATAATTATCCATGTAAACATTATAAATAATAATATAGCTAAAGAAATAACACCATTCATAAAGCGGATGTATCTATAAGAAAACACAGATTTTGATTTATATTACTTTTAGCGAAGCATTTTTTATGTATATATTAGCGTACGAGATGAGAGGAAAGCAAATACGCTATTATATAGTTTTCTCCTGGTATAAAGATAACAAATTACTGGTGATTGTCTATATAAAATCACAAATGAATTTATTTTCGTGGAAAAAGGATTTCATTATACAATTAAACCATAGAATACAATTCAAACCCTTGGTTTTGTATTATTATAGATGTTTGGTACGTAACTTTTGCATTTTAAAATTTCTAAATTATGTAAATTAACTAATGACATTGTAAAATTAGTTTTTTAATTTTTTAAAAAGACCCTTTTTTCGTAAAGGTGATTTTAATAAATTAATATTATGAACAATAAAATAAAATCACAGAAATTATATTGCCGAATTTTTGAAGTCTTATCCTAAGGGCATATTAATTGCAGTGAATAAATACTTAATCAACCATGTTAATTGAATGATAGTGACCAGTGTGTAAAAAATTATTTTAATTTTATGGTTTCATCGAATTAAATAATAAATTTGTTGATTTACGCAGCTTTCATGTGATATCTATTTAGTTTAAGAAATTGATGATGAGAAAATTTATACATGAAGCAATGATATTTTGTGGGTGTTTTTGCAGAAAAATCTATTATTATCGTGTTAACTTTATAGGGTGTTTAGCTTGTTATATTAATCTTAGATATTTTATTTTCATGTTATATTAAGGTGTTCTGATGCAAGAAACACCTGGAATATTTGAATTGCTTTATGATTAGCATTCACTAGAGTTGTTTATCATATCACATTTTTAGTTTAAGTGTTATTAAAGTATATTCTATTTTTGTTACTTTTATGTAATATTATTTTTTTCTTCTATATTATTATTCATTTGCTATTTAAGAATTAGCATATCATAAAAAAATATTAATGGATTTCATAAGCTACAAGTTATAATCTACAAAAATTAAATTTATTATATCCATAACGTGTTTTTTATTTGCTATATTTCATAGTAATGATAAATAAATCATTAAAATATTTCTCTTTTTAATTTTAAAGTAATATTGTGTAATAAATCATCAATATAAATATGGATTATTATTATCTAATTTTGTGGTACTTTTACTTTAAATATAGTTAAAATATTCTTATTGGTATGAATCCTCTCCAATATGTATTATATTATTATATACTTAAACTTATATTTCTCTGCTGATTAATATAGATATTTATTGAAATACATTGGAAGGGGGCTAATTTTTTCACAATGTAAATTTTATTTTATTTAAAAATTTCAATGCTACTCAAAATCTTTTTATTTATCATAAATTTAGAAGCCAATGAATTTATATTTATGACACGAGATCGAGAAACATTTGACAAGATAAGAATTAAATGACCCATTACCTATTGAGATGCACATGAACAGTGATTCTGCCTCTGCGTAAGTATGATTTGATATTCTGTGTGGAACAAGAATGTGATGCGAGTCCTCATGACAAAAAAAAAGATGGTGGTTCATTATAAAAGAAGAAATTGTAGGTGGATAAAAAGATAAAAGAACAATTGGTCGCAGTTATGGACCATTTTAATGAATTTTGGATGTTTAATTGGGCCGAAGGCTATGTTCAAATTTTGAACGAAAGTGATACTAAAATTGACGTATATTTTAATAAATTTTTGATTTTTTGTTAATCTTGGTTATTTTATCCATAATATCTGTTTTATAAGAAATAATTGTGCAATCTCTTGTTTTTTTTTATGTTTAATTTTTTGGTGGATCCCCTTACTACATCTAGTTCACATTTTTTTGATGTAGTTTTATCTCCCAGAATATATGTATAATACTAGCGCAAGTTTTAATAGTATATTGTTTTTTCCAACATTTTATATTGTTTTTTACAATATTTATCTATTTAAACCACAGAATATTTATGATAAATTGCTAATCGATTCTATTTTTGTGCTCTGGCAACATAATATGTAAATTGAATTTACCATGTAATTAAATGCACAAGTAATTACATATTTAGACGTAAAGAATGCATAATTTTTGGTTTAATGTTTTTATAAAAAGTGTTGAAGAAATTCTAAGCACATTTTATAATAAAAGATCAGATTGAATGATTCACAAACTTACCATCATACACTCTAGAAAATCGAATACAGAAAAGGATGGATATAACTTACAGAATCTACAATAAGCATCGCACTTAAAAAAACATTATTTTTAAAAGATATAATTTATATCTTTTTTGATTTTACATTACTTTATCGTAATTAATAAACATTTATTTATATTACTTATCTAAAAAAGAAAAACTCATTCGGTTTAATAATATTGTAAGGTTATAATACTTTTGAACCATATATCTCAATTAAAAATACTTTAGAATACACTAAATTTAGCAGTTCTGCTGATTTACACCAAACTTGATAATAACTATATTATTCTATATATTTTTTAACACTTTAAGGCAAAATTCAACTTTAGCATTGATTTTGAGATGATAAAATTTATATTTTAATTGTCTAATACATATATGACAAAAAATACATATTAAGACAAATATATAATACTTTATCATTTCTAGCATACGGAAAAAGCGCGTTTTGATGCATTAAAATTGGTCCATGAAAATTGTTACAGTTTTATAAACCAACCTAGAAAATGTCACAAAATACGTACTTTTTTTATGATTTTAAAGTATTTATTCTTATTTTTTATCTATTCGAATCTGTTTGCACTAAAATATCTGCACAATTAAGTTTCTTTTCTGTTTCACAGCATATTCAAACCACACTTTTAATTATTTTTAAAGACTAACTACTTTGGATTTATTCCTTATAATAGGCTACACCATTTGAAATTAAAGGTTAATACTTTTTATTATATAATTTTTTTTTATTCCCTAAATTTTCTTTTTTTCTTGGTTCTCATCTCTTCTAGTTTACTCTACTGTGAATTTTTTCGTTTGAGAAAATTATAAACTTTGTTTTTTGTAATACCTGAGTATCCAAAGCAAATGAAAAACCCACATGTTATCAAGGGTCAAAATCAATTTAAATTGAGAAAACTAGTCTATTGAACAATATTGTTAGTGTATTATTCCAAATTCTTATTTTTTTTTAATTATTATTAACATATTTTATTAAAGAAGATAAAAAGTAGCTTTAAATTTTTTTTTTAATTTTAATCAAAAAAGAAAAGTTGAAATATAGATGATCATCAGTCTTGTTTGGCATGGATAATGCGTCATATTTTGTTCGTCAACTTTTACTTCAAAATAATAGACCTACGTAGTCTGCAATAAATGATGTACATTTTTTATACAAAGCTGATACATTCCACACCCAATCAATAAAAATTTGCATTTAATAACATCACTCTTCTTACCAAAATTGCGTTTATCAAAAAATAATATTTGTTAATTTGAAGTGACATATATTAAAGCAATTTATTCTCATTTTTAAACATTTATTACTCTATTGTCATAGAAATCTTCTTTTAAAATTCAAACTTTACGATATTTCTAATATTGCCTTCAGCATTCAATCACCACAATTTTATTTTCATCTTTAAAATAATATTCTAATAAGCATCATTCAAAATATATCGTGATCAATTAACATTATTCATCATTTTTTTATAGCGACTCTGTATTTATAATTTTATACACATATAAATAAACATAATCAATCAATCTACTGATTGAATGTTTGTTTAAAATAATTTGATTGCATCAGCAACATTCTCTTTAAAATCAACAATTATTAAAATATATTTTATATTCAAAAAATGTATCTTTATATATATTCAAACACCGAAAACTTAAATTAATGCATCTAGTTTCTTATTTCATTGCGACACTGTGGTTTATACCATTGATATCATTTATGGACGAATTTTTCAATTATATAATCTATTATTAACCATAAATGTGTAAATCTAATATTCCTTCGTAAGATGATTTAACATTTAATTTTATACTCCTTATGTATCAACAATATATATAATAATCTTAACTTTGTTCTTGTGGAAATTTAATGCCACATTTAGATCGTGATTTGTTATAAGAATATCCTTATTTAAACCATATTCGACATATAAAAAGATCTATTATACAAAAAATAATTTATTTATTAAATATAAAAGTTCATACAATATCAATTTATTCACACCAAAAAATGACCGCAATATGGTCCTAAAATCAAATCCTGTGATCGAATATATATTTCGACTGAATTCATTCACTTTGATCTGTTTTTTTTTACAAGGGGATTCTATCATTTTCATAAAAGCTCTATGCATGCACAAGCTCATGAAATCGTTCAATCTAATAGATCCATCACATTTTTATATTCTTGTTTTTTTAAACCTTCACGAGATTATCCTCGAAATTACAGCTACAGAATCCATCCAACAACTATTATTAACAAATATGAAGCTCTTTAAAAAAATATGTAGTTCTAAAACATTCGCATTATAGATTCACTACTGTTTTAAAATCTAAGCATTCAAACTTCAAATTCTTTATTATCCATAATTCTGTATTATTATCAAAATTATGAGTTTCTAGACATATCCGCGGTCAACAAAGCTATCATCAACATTCTACGATTTGTGTGAAATGACACTATCTTACATTCAATTTTTATAAATTCAGACGTCGGTTTCTTCTTTCATTATTCACAGATTGATGGAGCTCAGATTTACAATATTTCATCCTATTCTTACTAAAATATATTGTCTCCTTCGAAAAGCTCTTCTGGTATTTAAATACTAAAAGAAATTAACTTTTAGCATATCATTATGCTATTTAGAAATTCGATCTTTTCAACGATATTTATTATTCATCCGCTTTATATATAGAGAACATGCTTTAATGGGTAAAATAAAATTGACTTTTCAATATTTCATTCCACATACCATTTAGTGAACAATATCAAATTCTTCTGTAAAAAGAAAATGCTCTATTCTATCAAGTAAAAATACCAAAAATATCTTTAACGATTTATTTATAAAATTACTTATCCAAAACAAATATTCTTTGCCAGGCAGTCACATATCCAACTGGTTTTACTTTTCAATTATTTCTATTATATTATTCTTGATAATCATTGTACAAAAAAATTTGGGATTAAAAAAATCATTCTAGCTTAGATATCATTTTCTTTATGATCTGAAAATTAATGCTGGATCTAGATAACATAAAAAATTACAAATTTAAAGTAATTTTATTATACTGTTGCAATAGTTAAAATTTTTATGTAAATTAGTATAAATAATCAATTATGTATTAAATAGAAAGTTCTTACATTATAAACTGGATAACCGGATCTAATAGAAATATAAGATAGAAATAAATAAAAAACCTTCAATTGCGATGAATTTTTTTTAAATTTATGATTCAAATTTTAAATATACTGGGTTATATTATATGATTGTATGTTTTGAATAAAATCCATAGATATAATACACTATATTGGATTGAAATAAAATATATATATCTTCATATAATTTAAGAGGAATAATAGAAAAAAATCACAGTTACTGGATTTATAGAACCCCTTTGTATAAAAATCAACAAACCTGTTTAAAATAAATCAAATGTATGTGCTAATTTACAAATTTTTACTGTTTTTTGGATAAATTTGAATTGTTTCATCTAATGCAGTATGTAGTAACACAAAAAAACGTTGTTACAAGTATTTCTAAGAGTCTAAGCATACGCGAAAACTACAATATAGCACAGAGTCATAACTGTATTGGAAAGTTTGCGATTATAAAATTACAATGTTATATACTTGATTTCGTATTTAGATATATACACAAATATAGGGATTGATATAGCCTCCAGCGTAAAATCAATTAACTAAAATGTCGCATTATAGAATTGATAGTCTTAAAACAAAAAATTTTGGGACTGAATACACAAATACAACAAAAAATACAAAAAAAAAGACATTTCTTTTATGTCAAAAAAGATTTATAGAATCAAAATTACCATAATTTTGGTTTATATTAAATTAAATTCTGATTAGGATTATCCTTTCTTTAATGATAGTTTCTAATCCATATCAATTGTAATTTTTGTAAAAAGATAGTGCTTTTTTATTAAAAATCATAGATTAAATATTCCAGGTCTAGATTTTATATTAATAATTCAATAAATAGGTATGACAAATATGTTATCTTGTTTAAGAGTTTTAATACCATGATAGCGATAATTACAAATATAAATGTGTGTTAGCAGAATCTAAATTGTGGATGCTATTTGAAAATTTGTAAAATATAATTATATGGTTTGTCTTCTATTTGTAGCAATTATAAATAAAAATATTCACTGTCAATAAATTAAAAACTTTAATTTAATATCCATCAATTTGATACAAAGCTTGTTATATATCTTAATGTTCGTTACATATATGAAGTAATTTATGTGACTTATTCGTTAATGTTGTAATTTGTGCTATTGTTTTCGCTAACTTTCTTGATTTTTTTTGCGCACAGATAATTAATAACATATACCACATAAATCTATCGTAATTCTTCTTCAATACCTCATCTTATTATGTAACTAATTGTTAATTTTTTAAACCCTAAGATCTCCATAAACACCTCGAACTTATTCTTGAACATATGCCTTACTGGTATAATTTATATTGCTGTATCACCTCTCTGTTAAGTCTAACATATGGATATTTTTTATTTTCACTTGAATAATAATGATGCTGATATGCTAAAGGATCATACTTAGACAATTTTTCGCCCACAACTTTTGTTTATTTCGTGCGTTTAGTCACAGTAAAAGTGATAGATTTCTTCTCCTTTATGAATTCGAATATATTAGGACTGCATGTAGTGTTTATATAAATTTGGATTTAACCTTTTTCTCAGCGAATTCGCATTTATCCTATCCTATAATATACTGTGTGTCTACGGATTATCTCAGTTTCTTATTACAGATTTTCACTCTTAACTATAGTGTAGAAATTATATTATCAAATTATTATCATCGATGTATACTATTTTGACTTGTAAAGTGCTTTATTTTGCTTATAAGATGTTATAATTAATTTTTTCTGTATTCAATAATTCGAAAGTAACAAGAGTTTCTATTAAAGATTTTAAATCATTTATGCAACATTTAAAATCTTAAGATGTCAAATTATACGCAAAATCTTGTAATTCAGGGTTTATTTTACTTCTTTTATATGGTCTTTCTAAATAACTTTATATAAACTAATACATGAGTTTCTTTGCACATAACTTTCACAGATAAATTTTTAAATATACCGAAACTAGTAAAACTTTTCACCTTATAATTCTCAGAGCTTAATACTCGGTTATCGATGTACTCAAATCGATTCGGGTCTGAAAAACTGCTTATAACACAGGCCTAGACTATTTTTTCTAATCAATTTACACACAAAGTATATCTTTCTGTTCTAGTGTCTTTATTAGTATACATTTTGCTGTATAATTGTATTTCTTTACTTGTATGCTATCATGTAAATAAAACGTTTCTAAACTATATTTCTCTTTGTTTTGGTCACATTTTGTATCCCTTTAAATATTAAAATTCTTTAAAATATATTTATTGCTATTTGTTATCAATAAATGCATAAAACAATGTTGAGAATCTTTATATTTTTAGTAAATTATATAAATTTTATACAATCATTTAATATTTTATTTTTTATGGTTCTTTGAATCTTATGAGCTGTTGTAGAAGATAGTTTTATTATAGAAATTTTAATACTAAATTAAACAATTTGTCTATATCACAATAATTTAGCATTTTTTATTAATATGATTTATTGATAATATGCAAAAAAAAATTCATTTATTTATTAATTTCCAAAAAATGAAATAAGTGCAATACAATTTAAAGTGATACTGTTTGTCCCTTATGTTTCTTTTTATTTAAAAATGAAAATTAGACTTCCATTATTTATTATTTACTAATTATTAATTATATATTATAAATTATCAATTTAAAATATTATGAATTTTCGAGACGAGTTTTAAAAAAGGTTATTTATAAATATATAATCACTGCAACTGGCGAATCCTGCACGAAGCTTTTTTTCTTTGTATACCACATAAAAATAGCTCTAAATAGCCTTATATAAATTGGTGAGAGATTGAGATTCTATTTACAGGAACAAATCAAATATTATGTTGACTTTAAAAAGTGGTTCTTTGTGCTTAACAGTAATATAATTTTAGATTAAATTAAGGGAGTGAGCTATGTCTTAATTTTGTACTAAATTTATATTTTTTAATATAGATTCTCCTCTATAAAAAGTTAAATTTTTTTTTGGAACTACTCTAAACTTTGTCTACTATTTACCATATAATCATATTAATTTGCAATTTCTTTATTCAATATTATAAAAAAAAATCCTTTCTCTCATATAATAAATGCATTACTATCAGCCAAATATATTTTATTATGTAAATCTTATAGAAAATATATTAAATACAAATATCGATAAAAAGATAGTATTTCTAAACAATAATTTTATATACGGCAACATGGTATTTACTGTTATTCTAATTTTGAAAAAAAATGCGCATTATATTAGGAACTGTTGAGTTCCTTTTAACAATAAATTTAATGAAATTAAAAACAAAATTATTAGAGTATATGTATTATCTGTGCACGTGAAATATAAGAAATATATTTTAACTAACTTTTAATCCGAAAAAATTGTTATTTTCTGGAATTGAAGAACATTTGATAAATAAACAATTCTTTTTACATCATTATGAATTATAGTTATAACGAAAAATGTATTTATCGTATTTGTTTATGATATATCTTCTTTCTTTTGGTTTTTATTTTTTATAACTTATCATTTTCTTGGTGTGTTGTCTAAAATTTTATCTTAATTATACAATCTTTTTTCTTTAGTTACGATAGTTTGCTTTTCATATTTTCACCCAAATATCAATTCGCCTTCTTCACGATTCTTACTATTAATTAAAAAATTATATAATATGATTGTCCATTTCCACCTCTGGTTTTAATTTTTTTCTTTATTAGAAGCAAATAAAGCCAATTGCTAAATTATAATGCTCATTGTAACAAAATAAACTAAAAAATATATTGTATTAATATAAACACGAGCAAAGAAGTTTAACGCCATAAATTCTGCTCTTCATAGTATCAATTACCTAGACAACAAAATAGACACAAACACACTTTAAAAACCTGTATATTCCAACTAAGATTAATGCGAAAATATGATCATATATGTATCAAAATACAAATCCTTAACATTTATTTGTGTCTAACTTTAAAACTATACTTACAGTGCCGTTTAACTCATAAGAAAAATTTTACAGAATAAAAATTTTATGCAAATCATCACATACAAAACTCAATTCTTTTAGAATATACAGGTTTCGACAATAACATTGAGTATTCTCAACTATCTGTTAAAAGGCAACAAATGATTTATCGCTGTTTATTAGCATTCAATTTCAATATTTTCCTATGATTTACGGAAGCATGATTTTTTTAGTACAAACTATAACTCTAACATAAATACGATAATCTATAAAACTATAGCTATTGACTGTATAATACGCTAAATAACATCACGATCTAAAAAAACGTCTTAAACCTTCATTCTCTTAGACATCATGTATTTTAGAAACCTTCGACCCATATAACCACATTATCATGACAACTCTTTTTTATGAAAATGATCCATATAACAAATATACTCAACTCAGTCAGAATCATCATTTAATGTCATCCCAATTTAATAATACGCGCATTCTGTTCTTAGATCGAATGGGTCTCTCATTTAAAATCTCGTCAATTTAGGTTCTTTATTATAATTCTCATCACATATTTATTCTTATGGGCATCATTGATCAACGAAAAATCATGCAATAAAATTCAGCGCACCATAAAACTGCCTTCTTATTCATTAATTGCGCATAATATCATGTCTCGATTTAACCATCGTAACTCTGTTTTTCTTGACAACATGATTTTTTAAAAACCATCTATCAATGCTCTTTCGTCACAACAACTACATTTTTTTGAAGTCATTCAAGCTTAACATCAATCTCCCGTATTTTATCCATAATTCAACCCACGAAAACAGACCTATCTAAATTTCTATTACAATAATTGCACAACATATATCTTCATTCTCTTTACATCATTTATTTTCAAAAACACTATTAGTATCACACACAAAAATGCTATATCTTCCTCATATTTGCTTATCTATATTTTTTTTATAATTTTCAAGCTTTAACGCACTTCGTTAATCTAAAAATAATCGATTCTGATCATTCTTAAAATCATTCATACATATTATATTCTATCTGCAGAGCATTCCTCTTAACTTCATGTGCGGACTTCTTAAACATTTTTATCCATAGATATTTCTTATAGTCATCTAAATCAGATTTTGAGATATTTTTTTCATCTGTCCTTTCAAGATTATCAATCACCACAAACATCACACATTATTACAAATTATGTATATTCACATCTAAATTATTCACAAAATCAAACATCATAACTTGACATAAATAAATATTATTCATAATACATGCATAATTCCTAAAACCTCTTCATATATCATCAAATTATTATTAAAATTTTATTTATCCTCGTGATCTAATATATACTCATTGATAAAATAATATATTATTAAAATCACTTTTCTTGTAAAATTTACTGATGCGATTCTCCTTGCTGTAAAAAAAATACTTATTCTAAAGTTTAAATACTCAGCATTCACTATCATTGATCTTTTGATGAACTGTCGCAAAAATTTATTCTATTCAAATTCATTATCTTATGTTGTATTCAACATAACTTTGTTTATTAAAATAATTCATTTAAACAAGCCGGAATTAATCATCATTATCAGAAGCTGTTTATATTCAACACAGAATTTCGCAGATATACACTCTTTTGGACTTATCTTGTTGATATCTCACGCTATCCAAATTATTCATTCAAAAAAAATCATATTATTTAAAATATATCTTAAAAACTCCAATATATAACATATAAATCTTTAAATTTTATTCATCTAACATACCTACTATCGTAAAACCGAAAATACATTTCATAACATCATCTCTGATCTTTAATCACACCCTTCTTCTATAATTCCTTCATCCGTAAAACCTCACCATTCAACATCAGCAAACCCTCTTACTTCATACGTCATCCTTTATCAACATAAATTTTTTTGGACCATACATCCATATCTATAACTTTCTTCATGATCTTATCAACTTCTTCGCAAGTACTTTTTATATTAATCACGTCATTCTCTATTTTAAAATTTTTTAACTTAGCAACACCTTAATGATATTCAGTGCCATCCACATTGACTTTTATATCAAAGAACACATTTTATTTTCATAAGAGAAGATATATGAATTCCCGATCTCATATTACCCATGAAAAAACCAAGCCTGATCACTTCTTAAACATGGAACTTGTGCTCATAAGTTCTTAATATTTCATGAAATAGTCACACTTTGAACTAAGCATTATTCAAAATTAGAATATTTTTTTAAATTATAAGGATGAAAAAATATTAAACAAAACTTCGATACTAGTTTAAAAAAATATCGAAAATTAATACAGTGTCTAAATATAAAAAAAATAAGATTCAGAAAAAAATTTATTTCATGTATAATGTGTTAGTCTATAAAATATTTTTTTTACAACTTATGAAGATGATCATGCTTCAAATAATTATTCATACGGGGTCGTAACGAAAAACAGTAAAAATAACACTAATTGTCATCATACTCGCCATATATTGAAAATTTTATGCACACATCATATATAAAAGTATGAATTTTATTCTTTATATTTTATAAAGGGTCACTTCAAAATATATTCAGTATGAACATTTATAGCAGTTTAAATGTAAAAGAAGAAAGCTTAACATAGATAATTAGAACTGAGATTAATTGATAAGAAAAAGCTCTTAAAAGCTCAATAATATTAGAAAAGCCATAAAATTATGGTTTAAATATACATATGATAAATTCGGGTATTTTAAAATATCTAGAATCAAATAAAATAACATTAATCTATCAATATATGTGGAAGCTTATAAAAATGTTTATTATTATTTCTAATTTACTAAAAATGCGAAACACAGAAAATTAACATATGACAAAACTTTACGGCATTTAAACACCATTATCTATATTTTTATGGGACTTCATGATTGTTTTGTCTAAAATTAATAGAAAAATTAAAGTATTTGAAATGTTTATCACGAGGAAAGGAAGATACTTAATGCATAAATTGTGAATTGAAAATTTAAAATTAAATTTTGTGGGATTAAATATACATTATAAACACAGATTCAAATTATTAAAAGAATTTATCTAAGAAAGTAATATAAACTTTTAAAACTAATATACAAATCTATTAATACATAGATTTTTTCTTAGTAAGTATACACTCTTAATATTTTTGGCATAATTATTCAGCATAATTGATGGTTGGAAAAGAATTATTTATCCATTTTTGACGCATTAAATCAGAAATCGCAATTCATGTGGATAATATTATGAATTTTTAAGTGAAAAAACGTTTATTACAGCGCGAAAATATAGTTTGTACCAATAAGCATGATATATGTACAAAAATATAAATTTAAACATAAAAAAACTGCTAGTAACTATGAAAGAAATTAATAAATTATTTTTTTCCATGAATTAGAATGGCTAATAATTTATCGCTGCCGTAATATTGTTTCAAAGTATATTTTTATTACAAAATATGATCAACACTTTTATTAGAATCTCTTAGCCTTAACAAAATATCAATATCAGTATTGCATGTAGTTACATTCTTATAGACATAGATGTTTCTTACACTAAATTATAAAATTTTACATAGATGTAATAAATAAGCTAAAAAAATATAGGTTTTGGCCAAGTTTTATGCATATTCAGCAAATATTTCTACTTCAAAAGTCTTGCTGGTAATATATTCTCATATCGAACATAGAATGCAAAATTCACACTAAATCTCACAACTTTCATATTATATGTTTCCTCGGATAAATTTACTTTTGAGCATTTTCATTACATTATATTTTATATTCCAATATGTCTTTTTAGAATCTATCAATTAACATATGTGCATCTTAAAAATTTAAAACATTTATAGCAAATAAATATAGTATTTATTTTGATCTGAATAGAATTATATTTGGCGTTGTTAGCTGCAAATTTATTTGATTTATATGAATGCATTTCTTATTTTTAGACTAATATTACGTTTTTTTTTGCATAAGTGATAAAAACATTAATTCATACATTGAATATAAACATTTAAATATATATTCTATCTAAAAAATATTTCAATAAACAATAAGAAATCATTTTAATAGTTATTCAATTGAATCATTAGATTTAATTTTAAACATTTTAATTCTTATAATATAATTTTGGGTTGTTTAGTATTTAAAGTAATGAGTATACGGGTATTTGTATATATTTTACAAAGATTTTTTAAAATTATAATTATATATACTATATAAACATTTTATTCTGCAGTTATTATTTTTTTGTTTCACTAGAAATGACCCACATATATTTTAAAAAAAGATAAACTTCTATGTGCAATATTCACGGCGAAATTAGGCGAGAAAACTTGTAAATATCGTGGTTTAATATAATTATACAATGTTTTTTTATTGTAAAATGTTTAATTATAATGAAATGAATGCTGAAATTTAATGATTTTTTTTTTGAAACATAACTAAACAATCTAAAAAGGCATATGATATATGATGATAGTTTTAGTAAATTATTATTGTTTTTTCTAAGTATTTACATATTTATGTGGCTAATTTTCTATTTTATGGTCTTTATACTATTTTTTGAATAAAATTACTCCTTTCATTGAGCACTACAACATAGCTTAAAAATAAGAAAACCGTATATTTTGCAGTTTTATTAGTTTAATTTCACATAATTCAGCAATTGTGTTTCTTAATATATCTGCTGCGTGTATATCATGTGTTTTTATCTAATAAACAATATCAATTGTACTTGATTGCTTTTTATCAAATAATATTTGAATAAATTATGATTCAATTATAAAGATTGTTAATATTATATTCTGTGTATCTTGAAATATACTGTTACTTCTAGCATAGCTGCTTCATATTTTATTTCCATTACGAGATCTATTGTCTACGCTATCATCCTCTATTCTATAAAAAAAGAAAATTAGTAAATCATCGAAAATCATGTTACAACTCTTCACATATTAAACATATATAAGTTTGCTATATTAATATATTATTTACATAAAAATATTTTTAAGCAATATTGTATAAAACTAATTTGGTTTCATTTGCAATAGATTTGCCGTATTGGTAAAATATAAAATAATTGATTCCTACTTTATATAATTCCGATATTATTCGTTATAAAAGAACATATCATTTAAAAATATGAATAATTAAATTCGTTGGCGATAAAAATATTAAAAAGCAAATGTAGTCATTTATTATATTATGTATAAAACGTACATTTTAATATGTTCTATCACTTAAGAGTATAAATTTTCTATATAAACGGACAAACTGAGTAATTCAAGCTCTATTGTATCATTTTAACTTTTAAATAACGTTAAAGTGTCTTTATTTAGATTAAATATATCGTAGACAAGTATTTGACAATTTAATTTTTCATCAATAAAAAGCACCTCATTTTTGTCCATAAAAATTTATCAGGATTAGGAATATTTATGCGTTAGAAAAGTTAATATAGAAAATTGTAAATTTATTGCTGAAAAATCAACTGAAATATTAATACAAATGGTTTAAGTGCCATCTTTATATTTTTAAAATTTGAAATAGGGGCATTTTTCGAAGTAATAGTTAAATAATAGATTAGCACCATATATATGTAATGCTGGTGGCTTTAAATGACAAAAAAAAGAGATTCAATTCCTCATGTCTATGGAGAATTCAAAATAAGAGCACTTCGATATGGTAAGATTGAACGCATCTAGTAAGACCTAAGTACATATCATAAAATTATAAGACACACATGGGGGGAAGACCATGATCAAGTTTTGAAGCGTTTAAATTACATAGAAACAAATATTTAAATTATCATTTTCTTATTTTTTCATTTTTTAAGATACTAATAGTCACGATATTTATGTATATCACACACTAAATTAAATTCTCCTTGTTTTATATTTATGGTTGCTTGTGAATTTTAACATACTCTACCTAATCTAAATTTTTGTTCATTGTTGACTTGATGTAAAGAAATCATTTCTTATATTCTTTTAAAATTTTACAGTTGATATTCGAACCATTTTAATTTTATGTATATTATTAATCATATTCATTTACACAACTGAACAATTTGAAAGGCTTTTAAATAAGGATATATTGTAGGAGAATGATATTATTATATAATAGATTACAAGTAATTATAAAAATACATGTATTTATTAACATTTTAATCTTATACTACGTCATCAAACTTAGATTTGTATAAGCAAACACACAATAAAAAAAATAGCGTTGCAATGTTTAAATTAAGCCATTTTATGCTTGTTAAATAATGTGAAAAAATTTATGTATATCTTTATTCTATAATATAATATATAAACTTCAATGAATACTTCTATCGATATTAATGGCTTCCAGCATATTTTTTTTGCAGAATGCATTCAAAAATACATCAAAAAATATATTAAAATCCTGGATTCTTCGCGCTCTTGATTACCTTAATATTAAAAAGCCTTCATGTATAATACGAAACAATAAAATGCACGATAAATTTACTAAAAGCAATTTTTCGGATATCTTTAACTGTTTTATTGCTCTTAATCATCTCTTACACTTTTAAATATTGTTTTTTTAGACTTCCTGTGGATTACTTTGTGCGTGGATTTCTTGTGTTTGTTCTATTTCTCTGCTAGAATTCAGTTTTTTGCAATCTTATGATGTGTTTTATAATTAAATTCATAAAAGATCTATTTTTCCTTGTGATTCCATGAAAGAATTTTTTTATTGTGTTATTTACTTGCTTCAGTCTCGCATTTGTAATTTTTTAGTTAAGAACTTCCTCCATTTTTGGGTGTTTTCAATCCGTCACAGTCAAAGCATTGTTTATAAAACGTCTTTTTGCATGTATCTTTACTTCCCTGCGCTTTTTATAAAATATATTGAACATTCACTTTTTTTGTTTTAAATAGCTTCACTACTTGCTATGTGTATATTCATTGCATTTTTGAGCAGATATTTAAGATTATGTTTGATTACTAATATAAAAAGAATTGTTTAATGATTATTGCTTACGATAACGTAATTTTTTCCTTGGTTTTTTTACATGTTAAAAAATTTATTAATCTGACGATTCATATTTTCGTTTTTTGGATAGAACAGTCCCATTTTATATGTATATAAATATGCTATTAAAAAAAATATAACACATATGAATGAATAACATATATCTGTGCGAGGTTGTCGATATTCAGCCAACTTTGATTTTATTTGATTTGAAAAATCAAATTTAAATGTACTGTAAATGCGTAACTTGCATAATTGAATAAGAAATGATGATTGTGATGATAATAGAAATCAGTAAAATTAATACTGTTACAATCATATTTTATTATATATCTTAAAGTTCTTTGCATTTTTTAATTCGTATTTCAAATCAATGCGTATCTTTCCGAGTAAGACTCGAAAAATTTTGCCATAGATCCGATATTATTTATTTTTTTGTTTGATAACACTGTTTACACTATTTTTTTGCTCAGATATATTCTTTTTAGATATATTTTAATTTTATTACCTTAAGAAAACCAATTATAACCTAATATACATTTAATAAAAAAAACATAATAATATATTCTAAATATCTACAAAGACTTGAATTAATTTATTTTCTGAGTTTGTTTTGCATGATTAAATTGAATTTTCTGATTGAATGCAATAGAAATATAAAATAGCATATTATATACAATAAACTGCTTATATAAGAAATTTCAAACAATTATAACCTCTTTAAAGAAATGTTATATTGTGATATATGCATATAAAATATATATTACCGACACAGGTATTTCATGCGTAAAATGTATAATATGAAGTTAAAAGATGAAATAACATTTATTATATTTATAGAAAATCTATAGAGGCATTTCACTTTATTTTTCAATAAAATAAAAGGAAATCAATCATTAAAATATTTATTGTGTAAAATTAGATCAAAAGAAAACCAGAAAAGAGTTTTGTATCGGATTTTTTGGAGACGTTGTATTTTTTTGTTTTAAAATGTCATTTTAGAAAGTGGGATACATAAAATAATTTTTAAAAATGTAATTCAATATTATACTTAACATTTCCGCTCTATATTATATTTATTCAGTGAAAAAATTTATTCGTATATATCTAATGACGCCAATATAAATAAAAAATATTTATAAGATAGTTGAATTATTTGAGATATAATGATTGATTTTTGTTTATTTATTATCTTAGTCTAAAAAATTATTTTGTTTATTTTTCTTTTAAGACACCGTTTAAATGAGTGTAAAGACAAAAAAATTTCAGGTACATATTCAATAAATAAAGGTAGACTCTATATTAAATGGAGTCAATGGAATGTTTTGTTTGATATTCTTAGAGCATGAATAAGACATTTTGGCATAAAAGTTATATTTTTTTTTATTACATACAATATGATTTTGAGATTTTATCATTCTATAAAAACACTTCTATTAAATTTCATATTAAATAACATTTTAATTTTTTTTTCTAGAAAAGATTATGGTATTATCTATAAATTGATTTTTTGATGGTAATTGTAGGGAAGTGGATAGTTCTAATAATATAACTTGAAAAAAAAATTAATATAGTTAATTCAAATAATTACAAATCAATTTTCTGCTAATTTTTATGAGATAAATTATTACTGTTAGAGTATACAAGTTGAAATCTTTATTTACATACTTATAGCTTTGATAATATAAAGTAACAAAAAAAGCATATTTTCACAACTACTTTT